>NC_142795.1:53147428-53284483 GCF_049724085.1 Artemia sp. Qi Xiang Cuo
TCACTTTTGTTTTGCAAAGGCCATAACCCAGTGACATATTTAACCTACTACTTATAAATATACATAACTCACTGACTAGGCCTATATAAGTTTTATACACAAATAATTAACTCAGTGACATATTTAACCTACTACTTATAAATATGTGTAACTCACTGACTAGACCTATATAAGTTATATACAGAAATATATAACTCAGTGACATATATAGCCTACTACTTATAAATATGTGTAACTCACTGACTAGGTCTGTATAAGTTAAATACAGAAATATATAACTCAGTGACATATTTAGCCTACTACTTATAAATATGTGTAACTCACAGACTAGGCCTATATATGTTATATACAGAAATATAAAACTGAGTGACATATTTAGCCTACTACTTATAAATATGTGTAACTCACTGACTAGGCCTATATAAATTATATACAGAAATATATAACTCAGTGACATATTTAGCCTACTACTTAAAATATGTGTAACTCACTGACTAGGCCTATATGAGTTATATACAGAAATATATAACTCAGTGACATATTTAGCCTACTACTTATAAATATGTGTAACTCACTGACTAGGCCTGTATAAGTTATATACAGAAATATATAACTCAGTGACATATTTAGCCTACTACTTATAAATATGTGTAACTCACTGACTAGGCCTATCTAAATTATATACAGAAATATATAACTGAGTGACATATTTAACCTACTACTTATAAATATGTGTAACTCACTGACTAGGCCTATATAAGTTATATACAGAAATATATAACTCAGTGACATGTTTAGCCTACTACTTATAAATATGTGTAACTCACTGACTAGGCCTGTATAAGTTACATATAACTGAGTACAGAAATATATAACTGAGTGACATATTTAACCTACTACTTAGAAATATGTGTAACTCACTGACTAGGCCTATATAAGTTATATACAGAAATATATAACTCAGTGACATATTTAGTCTACTACTTATAAATATGTGTAACTCACTGACTAGGCCTATATAAGTTATATACAGAAATATATAACATATATATACGCTTTATATATATACGCTTTATTTAACTGATTCATGTTGACAGAAACAAGTTCGATCAACCCCCACTAACAAACAACGAAGTTGAGACACTTCCTTCCCTCCAACCCCATAACTAAAAACAAAAACTTTGGTCCAACAATAATAAACTTTCTCTCTTCAACCCAAGTTTCTTCCACCCCTGACTTCAAAAATGGCTTCATCCAAAAAATGTCCCAACATGAGCTTCAGGTAAATCTCCCGTACACCTTAATAAACCCATATGGATGGTGCATCCCCCGCGTTAAAGGAGCGATAGCCGACTTTCTCTGAGCTATCAAAATTTTATCTGACTATTCAATTGTCTTTTCTGCAGTGCCAAAACTAAAAAAGCTAGTGGCTACTATTATTGTGACCATTGCCAGCAATGAATGATTCTTGTGGGCATTAGGGTATGTGCAGGATTATCTGTGATCAATGGTGGGAAGTGACAGACTCAGTGATCTCATGATTATGACACAATGGCATAATAGGGCAAAGGTACTTATGTAGAATCCGATAAACACGTGAGAACGACCGCATCGAAATCTCAAAGATACTATATGAAAAACAGGTTTTCGCTGGCTATTGAGGTATTGCTCACTCCGTGACAAAGATTTAAAATTTAGTTTTTGGGGTTGAAGGGGCAAATAAAGGTATATAGGTTAGGTGAGGTTACGTATTTAATATGCGCTATGTCTTAACCCCACCTCCCTAATGTGCAAATATATAGCCCAAATTTTTTTCTGAACTATTATATTTACTATTATCTGAAATTGTTCACCTGGACAATAACAACTTTTAAAGCAGCATAAACCAATAATAACTGCTGGGGAATTATAAGACTTCAAAAAGGTATGGCAAAAAACTAGAAAAGACAATTTTCAATATATATCTCAAATATAGTAGATCAAACTTCAAAAATGAACATGAACTAAATCTAGGCATATAAAATAAACCACATGGAACGGATTTCAATGCCCAGGAATAACTTTGGCAACAAAACAACCCCCCCCCCCCGTGGAAAACCCAAGTCTTCAAATTTCAACTTCACCTGAGTTTTACCCCCTTTTAATTTCCGCAGGGGGGAAGGAACTCCGGTACCTGTGCATCATGCGCAACCCACCCAAATTAACGTTGCGCAAAATTCGAGAACACACGGACTCACCAGTTTTTTGCTAGGTTCTTCGTTATTTTAGAAATAAATGTGGGCTATAGATTTACACGTTAGGGGGGGGGGGACAAAGCATAGCGAGTCTGCATGCAAAATGTGTTTGGTATAATTATTTTGCATATTAGATAGATAGATAGATAAGCGTATTTTAAAGCCAAATATACGGCCATGAACATAGTAAAATAACATAAATGAAAGGCAAAATAACGTAAACTTTTATCAGCGATCATAATAAAACACTTAAATTAAACAATACATTAAACTAATAATATTACTTAATACTTTGAAAAACGGCCATTGAAAAAAAAAACACTGAACACTTGGAAAAAAAACTTGAAAATGAAACATTAGGCTATATTTACTTTATACTGGATTTTTTTTTTTAACACAGTTTCTAGATACCTCACAATCTTTATGTAATTTTTTGGTTGCCATATAGCAATGAAGAATCATTTGCTGACTTAAAACTGTCAAAATACTTTACCCCCCTCCCCTTATGTGCAAATACATAGCCCAATTAAATATATTTCCCATCTATTATGTCACTTGTCTTTGTCTTATCTCAAGCTAAGCTGAAGAAAACTAACGAAGAAATCAGTTTGTTCTCTAGGTTCACACAGCGTAAGCCCGAGTGAGTGGCACACAACACAAAAGCACCAAAATTCCCCCCCCCCCCACGGAAATAAAAAAAAAACAATAACTCAAATAAAATTATCTAATCTGGAAAGCTTCACTTTCCACGGGGGGGGGGGGGGTGTATTTTCCGTGGAGGAGGGGTAATTGCCGGTGGGAGGGGGGGGGGTAAACCCCTAAAACCAATTATTATAAGCTATGCTTCACCCCCCCCCCCCATTTATTCCTGCATTTTAAAACCATTTTACGAATCCAAGAATTATTTCGGCAGGGCGTTTCAAACTCCTAGACACGACCCTGGTTAATACTGAATAGTAATCATCTACCAGGTCTAGCAATGGCGCTCTATGTCTGAAGATATTTCTAGTTTCCCTTAGCCTGTAACTTCAAGTGTCCGCTGACAAAAATATCTTGGCCTTTTTTTTAAAGATCCCTAGAAAACTATGAAAACCCGGAAGCTCCAAACTTTTGAATAGACTAATCAGACTGTACTCTGAGTTGCGTCCCACACCAAGATACATTTGTACGTCTCTTCGCTTAGGGCAGCTTGGTTCTGCATTCTGTCCCTAGTAGTAGTATTCAAGTTAGAGTATTAAGATTTTACTTTTTCAAGTCAAATTTTAGCAATTATTATTCTATTATGGTGATTCAAGAACTCTGAAATTTTTACCTTGATCAGTATTAGATGAGGAGCCAAATTCCTGAGACTCAGGTTCAAATTTACATGATGCCCAAATGCTGGGAAAAGTGCTCATCGGACCAACTTCAAGTTTGGGAAACATAAATGGGTCTGAACTGTCAACCTGCTTCTTAATGTCACTTTCTAGAGCATCATCGACGTCTATAAAGATAAAGCAACTTATATATAGAGCAAGTTCAACATAAATGTATATACTCTGGACAAAAAGAGTATAGAAAATTTGTAGCAAAATTGTAGAGCCAAAAAGTAGAGTAGGTTAGATAGAATACTTTGTTCTTCGAGAAAATTTTATGTAATGAGATCCTCAAAAAAGAATTATAAAACCGGCTCCAGATCCCGATGTGGCTTTTTGGTATTTTAAGTGCAACTCTGGCACAAACATCCACGAAGGCGCAATAACATTTCCATTAAAAAAAAAAAACTTAGTAAAAAAAGTTGCACTTTATTTTGATAAATTCAATTACACTATAAACCGAGAACATGTATAATTTTTTGTTTAAGTTGAAAAATTTTAAGAGCAAAAGCAGATATTTTGAAGAAAATTCAAGTTACAAGTGTCTTCCAAAACCATTAAAGACAGAACAATTACAATTTGTTCAAATATAAACACACAGCATATTGAAGATCTCAAACTGGTTCCGGCTTAATAAATAGCGACTGACAAGTCTTGTGACATAAATGATACAGCACAAGTTTCACTTTTTTTAAGATTTATGTTTCATTCAGGGCCTAAATCAAGAGCTTTTAGGATTATTACTTTAGGACATACTTTAGTAAATATTTACCAAATCATATTATTGAGTTACAACTAAAGTGAATATACCACTTGATGCCTTTTTTATGCTCTTTAATAATATAATAATCATTTTTGTCAGAAAAGAATTTTAGCCCCCCCCCCCTCTATATAGCAAATAAAGGTATATATTTGCACAGTAGGGGGGTGGAAGGATATTTTAAAATTACCTCTCAATTACATCAGAAATAGAATTACCCCCAACCCCCTAATGTGGAAATATATACCCTGGATTGTTATATATAGAGGTGGGGGCTAAAATTAATTTCCAACAAAAATGATTATTATATTTGTAAAGAGCATAAAAAAAGGGTCAATATATACAAAATCATATTATTGAGTTTCAAATAAAGTGAATACACCATTTGATGCCTTTTTTTATCCTGATTACAAATATAATAAGCATTTCTATTAGAAATGAATTTCAGCCCCCCCCTCTATATAGGCTATACCTAACCTAGCCTAACCTAACCCAACCCTGAATTGGCATATATAGGGGGGGGGGCTGAAATTCATTTCCGATAGAAATGCCTATTATATTTGTAATCAGCATAAAAAAGGCATCAAATGGTGTATTCACTTTAGTCCTAACTCAATAATATGATTTGGTATATATTGACCAAAAAAAGGCATTGAGTGGTATATTCACTTTAGTTGTAACTCAATAATATGATTTGGTAAATATTTTGGTAAAGTTCTACAAAATCATATTATTGAGTTAGGACAAAAGTGAATACACCATTTCATGCCTTTTCTTATGCTGATTACAAATATAATAATCATTTCTATTGGAAATGAATTTCAGCCCCCCCCCTATATATGCCAATTCAGGGTTAGGTTTATAAAGGGTGGGCTGAAATTCATTTCCTATAGAAATGATTATTATATTCATAATCAGCATAAAAAAGGCATATAATGGTGTATTCACTTTATTCCTAACTCAATAATATGATTTTGTAGTACTTTACCAAAAAGGCATTTAATAGTGTATTCACTTTATTCCTAACTCAATAATATGATTTGGTAGATATTTACCAATTTGTTTAAGTGGGAAGTTTGAAGATGGCCTACTCTAATCAAGTGCTTTTAAGAGCCTGAGCCCCCTAGCCCAGCAATGGCAAGAGGCTTCAACCCTAATACTTTACTCATTTTTTACAACTTATTACACATTATATTAACATAGAATTCAAATAGCTAAAAAAAACTTACCAAACTAATATTCAAGATTCAGCAATGACTATATATTATTATCTGCTCCTCTATCTTACAAAAGTGAACTACAAGTCAAAAAATTTTGGTCAATATCTATGAAATCATATTATTGAGTTAGGAATAAAGTGAATACACTATTCGATGCCTTTTTTAATGCTGATTACGAATATAATAAGCATTTCTATCGGAAATGAATTTCAGCCTCCCCCCATATATAGGCTATATCTAACCTAACCTAACCTAACCTAACCCTGAATTGGTCTATATAGGGGGGGGGGGGCTGAAACTCATTTCCGATAGAAATGCTTATTATATTTGTAATCAGCATAAAAAAAGGCATCAAATGGTGTATTCACTTTTGTCCTAACTCAATAATATGATTTCATAGATATTGACCAATCAGGTAAGTAGTTGGCTATTAAGGTCTCATTAGGCTAATGTATGTTCTGAAGCTTGAAATATCAATAGCCTAGCTGAAATTAAGTTGCAATTTAAGATATAACAAACTAACTAATTATCGATAAAATTATCTATAAACAGTAAAAACAGCTAGCTATTCGGTCTCAGTTATATGCATACTGAAGTAGCCAATTATTCAGTAATAAATATATCATCATCATCATCATCAATCTGATCTGAGAGATTTGAGTCTCCTCTTGACAGCAATGTCAGTTGAGACTTCTTTCAATATGACTAATTTTCTTCCTTCTCAGCACAACACCATTAGCTGCAAATACTTTCAATACAACAATACAACTCAGCTTCAATTAATACAACTCAGCTTCAATCTAAAAATAAAAGACAATCTTCCTTTATAGTAGGATTTTTTTCTTTTTTATTTTTTTTTTTTTTTTTTCTTTTTTTTTTTATAACACGGACATATATCATTGCTAAAACCACCAATCAAACCTATTATACATACAAGATCTATCCCTTTTCAACACTGACAATACAGCAATTACATTACTATCAGCATCAGATAAAATCATTTTCTCTACCACTTTCCTGTATAAACTTAATAAACAGGTCTGTCATCCTATACTTCAAAGAATCCTCATCAATCAAAATTCCTAATGCAAGTGTTACTGAAAATTCTCCTAAGATTTCCTCTTTGCACAAATTCATCATTTCTTTTCTCAAATTTTCATACTCCTTGCATTCAACAACATTATTGAAAATACTTTCTATTTTACTACAATTATCACACTGAGTACTATCAGTTTTGCCTATGATAAATAACCTATGCTTAATACCTACATGGGTCGACCGAAAACGGAACATTAAGCAAGCATATTTTCTTTTTAATCTACTATAATTTTTCATATCAAAGCCAGGCTTCTTTTTCTGGGTAAGAGCTATATTACTACTATTATCCCTCATTTCCTCAAAATGATTTTGGTAAATCTTTCTAACCATCTCTCTAATCTGTTTATATGTTTCTGTAGGGGGTGTAAGGGTCATATTTTGTGCTGTCAGTTTGGCATATTTGTCTGCTTTTTCATTCCCTGCCACCCCCACATGGGCTGGACACCACAAAAATTGTATCACTATTCCTTTCCCAACAATCTTCAGAATTGAACTATAGCACTTATGGACCTCATCATTTTGTTAATTTGGAAAATTCTTTAGGGACTGGAGGGCAGATTTTGAGTCCCTGCATATGAGGAACTTAGATTGGTTTTCATCACTTTCACTAGTTTTCCTCAATACCCATTCTAGTGCACTTTCAATTGCTTTTATTTCTGCCTCAAAATCCGGTGATTCTTTACTTAGTGACTTTGTTATCACTGTATTTAATTCTGGAACCACTGCTGAACAACCCACTCCTAAACCATTTATTTTTGAACCATCTGTATATATTTTAACATATTCTTGGTACTTGCTATTCAAAACTGAGAGGAATTCATCTCTCATTATTATGGGGTTATTTTCCATTTTTTCCAAGTAATAAATCTGACACTCAATCTGAACCTAATCCCAGGGGGAATTTTTGGTGGTTTTTCATAACGTAGCATTTGGGTAATAGGTACTTCTATACCTTCCTGAGTTAGTAGTTCTTCAAATTTTTCAAAAGGATTTAGACGTTTCCTTTTTCTATGGTGATTTCTAGTGTGGGTTAGACCAGGTTTAATTATCAATTTCTTAACTGGGTGATTAAAGTCTGCTTTTCACAGATGGTTCATGTACCCTATTAGAATTTTTTCACGTCTTGTGTTGAGTTTCTCCACTCCAGACTCACCCACGAGAAATGGAATTGGGGTGCTCTGGTGGGCTTCAAATGCTAATTTCAAGGCTGTATTCTTTATTGTATCAAGTTCTCTGAGTGTAGATTCTGGGGCAATGCTGTATATCATACTCCCATAATCAATTTTAGGTCTTATGTATTTGATATAAAATTGTCCTGCTGTAACTATGTTGACACCATGCTTCCCACATGAAAGCATCTTCATCAAATTCAGTCGCTTTGCAGAGGATTCTTTTAGATATTTGACATGTTGACTGAATTGAAGTTTATTATCAATGTGTATTCCAAGGACTTTATGACAATTGGTTACAAGTAGTTCCTCTCCAAAGAGAGTAATTAGCGGAGGTCTAATATTCCTCTTAGATGTGAGCAACATAACTTTAGCTTTAGATGGTTCAAAATCAAGATCTATTCCTAGGGATCATGACTCTATTTGGTCTAATATTTCTTGGACAACTTTTTCTGCTTCTTCCAGTGTTTTTTGGATTGTCCAAGTATTATTATCATCTGCAAAAATTCCTCTTTTGTAGTTATTGCCTTCTAGAGGGATATCAAACTCTCCAACATTATAATAATCTGGTCCAAGAACACTTCCTTGCGGAACACCTCTTTCCACCTCAATTTTCTATGATCTTTCTTGTCCTACAGTCACAGCAATTTTTCTATCTGACAGGTAGCTCAGAGTGAATTTCATCAAATTTTCATTCATTTTTGTCTTAGATAAACCTAGTAGTATCTGTCTGTGAACCAAATTATCAAAACCTCCTTTAACATCCAAGAACACTGCAATCATTACTTTTCCATTATCAAGTGCATCAATGATGTCTCTCTGCATCCTGACCAGGTTATCTACTGTATTTCTCTCTCTGCAGAAACCTGTCTGAATATCCTGCAGCAGGCTAGCTTCATCTATTGCAAATCGCAGTCTTTCCTTTACTAGCCTTTCATACATCTTACCTCCAACTGGGAGCAGAGTTATAAAACGATGATTTTCTACTTTATATGGTTTATTCGGTTTTGGGATCATGATAGATGTGCCATTCTTCCAAATTCTAGGGAAATTGCCCTGCTTCCACAATTTGTTGATGAGCTGTAGCAGAACATCCTTCCATTTATCAGTCAACCTTTTAAAGAATACAGGGTATATGTTGTCGCCGCCAGATGAAGTCTCTGGTAGTGTCTTTAGAACAAGTTCAAATTCTGATTTTGAGAAGGGTTTGTTGTAATTTGATACTGATTGTGGCATAGAAAGTTTTCTTGCTTTAGTGAAAGTTGTCGAATGTGGGCTGGTTCCTTCAAATGGATCTTTCTTAACTTTTGTATGGTGGAGGTGACTTGCTCCTGCCTCAGCCTTTGTTTTGTTATCAGCAATCACTTGTCCTTGGTAGGTTGTCGGCTCCTGCGGATGGTGGTACAATTCTCTCCTATTCATCTTTCTTATGAAGGCATACACTTTTCCAAATGGACCCCTGAAGTTGATATTTGA
Organism: Artemia sp. Qi Xiang Cuo; assembly: GCF_049724085.1. Taxonomy (NCBI): domain Eukaryota; kingdom Metazoa; phylum Arthropoda; class Branchiopoda; order Anostraca; family Artemiidae; genus Artemia; species Artemia sp. Qi Xiang Cuo. The sequence continues at coordinate 53,156,741 of NC_142795.1, forward strand.
AACAAAATGCTTCCAAGGTTCTTCTTTAGCTTGATTTATTGTTTTTCTAAATTCAGCCTGGGCCAATATTTTTTTTCTATAATTTTCAATTGTCAGAATCTTGTTGTAATTGTTTGAAGCTTGGTTTAGTTTCTTCTTATTTAAGCTAAACTGTTCATTCCACCATGTTGGTTCATTCTTAGTCTTGTTGCCCAATGTCTTGATGGGGATAGTCTTCTTATCCACTTCCATCAGTAGATCTTGTAATCTTTCAATTTTCTTCTCTGTAGTTATAACTGTTGCCAGTTCTTCTTCAATACTTATCCTTGTAAGTTCTTCCTGAAAGTAATCCCAGTTAACTTTCTTCAATTGAAAGGTAGGGCATGTTGGTGGGGTTTGACTTCTTAGTGTAGATTCTTTATACTCAATTATCACTGGCTCATGATCACTGGTTAAGGTTGGTTCAGGAGTTAAACTTATATTTAGTTGATTGATTATTGCTACTGCAGAGAATGTCAGGTCAATGGTAGAGTATACTCCTGTAACTGGGTTTCTTCTAGTTTGAAGTCCAAGTGGGGTCACTAGGCCAATGTCATCATTCTTATCCAGAGCACTTAGGATACCTATACCACTACGATTATGAGATCCACATAAACACCAGGCATCTGAATGGGCATTAAAGTCACCAGTAATAATAAAAGGCTCTTTGGCTTTAATCACTTTTTTCACTTTATTGAAAATGTCCTCTGTTTGTGGCTCATTTCCATTGGGGTTATATATATTAACAATAACTATTGTATCCCTCTTACCCCGGAATACTCGGCAAGCTACCATCTCAATTTTAGAACTTGTTATGTCTTTAATATCTAGTTTTTAAAACATTAATGACTTTTTAAGGCAAACTAATATTCGTCCTCTTGACCGTTATGCTCCATCCTTTCTTATTACTTCATAATTTCTAAGTCTCCATGAATTCTGGGGTTGTAGCCATGTTTCTTGAAAGCATCCAACATCAATTTTTTCTTTTTCTAAATGGCACTCTAATAAGTCCTTTTTGCCTTTCATAATAGATTGGATGTTAAAAGATAGCAACTTCATTCTAGTTAATTTGCTAGATTCCAAACTTCTTCTACATTGATTTAAACTTTTAAAAGTGAGTGCAGAAGTTAATATAACTTCACTACCCTATCTTTTATTTCTAATTCCTTGATGTCTATCACTTCTGGCATTTTAGATGCAAATAACACTAGCTGTTGAAGGGTGTTTTTTGGTTCAAGGGGGGTTGCTCTTTCACAACCTTCTTATTTAGTGCAGCTGCATAACTCCGGTATGAATTAGCTACTCTATTCATTGGTACGTTTTGGGCAACTGCAATTTTTATGATTTCACAGTTTTGTTGGTGGGCTGGGCAGCTACCAGATGTTGTTGAATGGTTTTTCCCACAGTTAGCACAGACATACTTTTGGTATTTTCCTGACTCTTTGGTTTCTAGTTTTAAGGGACACTCATTAGAAGAGTGTTTGTTTGCACATCTCAAGCATACAGCATGTGGTAACCTACACTTTTCTTGAGTGTCGCCATACTTTGGGCATTTAAAGCACTGAATAATTGGTCGGGTGCATCTCTCAATACTTCTTTTCCTTATATATAGCGAAATAGACTGGGGAAGAGAGTTACTCTCAAATGCTACACAAATACTCATGCTATCTTCTAATTTTTTGGTCTCTCGGTTGTATCTTTTCAATCTCTTTAATTCCTTAATCTCAATATTAGTTTCTACCCTGAGGTCTGTCAGCAGTTCGTCCTTTGAATAATCTAGTGCTATTTGCTTGATTACACCATAGCTGACCTGTCTTTTCTCTTCAGGTGCTACATCAACAACATCTAGCTTCTGAATTTTCATTAAAGTCTCCAATGCAGTTTGTGATTGAACATATACTGATAGTCTATTTCTATCATAGTTTGAGTAAAAGTCAAATTTTTCTGTTTGGAGAATTTTCTTGAGTTCTAGAGTGATTGCTCTGTCTGATGGAAGTTTTACCTGTGATGTGAAAACCACTGTTAGATTAGTCCATGATTCACTACTTTTAAACTATCGAGCTGCCTCTAGTCTGTTATTTTTAGCTCTAAATTTCTCTGGAAATCTTTCATCTATAGGAGGTTTAACAGTTTTTGAAGTTTCTTGCTTAAGAGGGGAGCCACTTCTCTTAACATTTCTTTTCAGTAAATCACTGATCCCTTCAGCCTCCATAGGATCTACAACATTTGTGATGTCCTCATCTTCTTCCTGGGGGAGGGGAGGATAATCAACTGACAACCCTGAAAATCTATTGTGAGCACTTATTGATTGTTCAAATTGTACATTTTGTGTTTGAGGTGCATGATACAAATGACCTATATGACTTGAATATGGCAGAGGTGCATATTAAACTGTGAGGGGACCGTGAATCTCTTGATCTGTTGAGTGAGGACCGTGTCTAGGCCTAGGTATTTGATGGGGCTGTCCAGAGTATAATGGAAATAGCTGGGTGTGATATGGTGAGAATGCGATGTGTGGTGGTGAGAATGATATTTGTGGAGGAGACAGTCCTACTAATGCTGATCCTGTTTGTATATGGTTTGTCTGTTGTGGATGGCTAGTTCTCACTGTGACACTTCCCCCAGGGGGAACCCCCATTAGAGGGTGGGAATTCCTTAAACAATTTTAATCCAAATATTGTAAAGGCTCTTACCCGAAATCAAAACTTCAGAATACGAAATAGTCTAGAAAATAAGTCTGGGCAACAATTTTTTAATTTTACTGTGTTGTCCGTTTTCCTTGATCCCATCATCATCTCTGACGATGATGATGAAACGAGAATCCTCACATCGCTCTTGATTAATTGAGAGTCTTTCATTCTTATGAATCAAACTTACATATTTCACTCTAGTTTATTTATTCTGTTAATGTCTTTTATGAACTTGACTCTTAAGATTAGACCTTCACTAAAGTATTTTGAAGATCTTTCACACCTTAGTAAATCGTCTGGTCCCAATCTTTTTCTTTCTTTCACGAACTTCCTTATTTGTTTTCTTTTTTCCTCCGTTTTCAGACATTGAAACAACATATGATTCACCGTCTCCTCTTCACCGCAATATGTACATTTTCCATCTTCACCGTAAAATTTAGCTCTATATGCTTGCATTGCTGCATGACCCGAATTTAGTCTAAATAATATTCTTGCCTCCGACTTAGTTAGTTCACCATACACTGCTTTATGAAATCGTTTGTCTTTCTTGTCCACTATGTATCTATTCATTGAAAATGCCTTAATGTCTTCGAATGCCTTTTCATTTAATAGCTTTATAATTTCAGATATTCTATTTACAATCTTTGGAGTAATGGTTTGTAAGACACATCCATCTCCTTCTGCTGCACTTTTCGCCACTTCGTCTGCTACTTCCTTTCCCTCTATATTTGCATGCCCTGGCCCCCAATCAAGCACAATTTCATTTCCTTTTTCCAGTACTTTTGTATTTCACTGTGGCAATAAATAATTTCTCCAGCAACCGATTGAGACTTATAAATATTTTTCAATGCCTCTAGGTCACTCTTAGAGTCCGAACAAATTCTATAGATTTCCCCATTTAGCCCTTTCTCATTCACATATCTCACAGCTTCGGCGATAGCTAATACTTCAGCTTGATATACTGTTGTTAAAGAGTCGAACTGCATCATATACCTCACATTTCTTGAGGGAATGACAAAGGCCGCTCCAACTTTTTGATCTTTCTTGGATGCATCCGTAAATATACTCACTGCTTGGCCATATTTTGAATCTTTCGACATTCCAAAGGACTTCGCCACGTCAAGACCATCCCTTAGTTCAAACTCAGTTTCACAAGGGAATATTCTAGCTTTCCATTACGGGACAATCTTCAGATTCAGAATTTTCAGCATTTCTGTTAGACTGCACTCATTTGTGTACCGTTCCATAATTCCCTTGGCTCTTACTAATCCATGCATCTTTCTGCTTGAACACCATAATCTTCCTTCTTTAAGAAGTCTGGATTTAATCGGATTACATTTGTCTGCAATCCAAGTCTTTCTCCAATATTTTGAAGCTAGTATTTCTCTCTGAGCAACAAGATGAACAAGTCTGCTTTCTGATAAAATGAATGGCCTGGGAGTGGTTTTTCTTGCAGAAAAAGCTATTCTTATCGCACTGTATTGAATTGTCTCTTAATTCTTCCAGCAATGACTTACTGCCTGCGAAGTATATCAGGCTACTATATTCTATCTTAATTCTACTGTATTTTAGATAAAATTCTACCATAAATTGTTGCTTTTGACCAAAACTAGAAGCAGAAAAACTATACATGATATTTCTCAGTCTTTCGCATGCTGTCTTCAAAGTTCTTATACGGGACTTGAAAGTTACATTTTTATCAGAAGTCACACCAAGTCACTTAAAGTCATTAACAAATTCAATTTGTACGCGTTTCAGTATTAAGTTAGGTAGTGAAAAGTTCTTTTTCCTGGTTATCAGCATTGCTTTGGTTTTCTGAGTTGAAAATTTAACACAGTTTTCTCCTGCCCATATTTCTAACGAGTTAAGTGTTTCTTGAATAGTCTTTTGTCCTTCTTCTATGCAATTGGTGATAACCCAAAAACCATTATCATCAGCAAATATACCAGCTCTTTCACCACCAATGTCCAACGGGATGTCGAACTCACTAATATTATAATAATCAGGCCCCAAAGTCAAGCCTTGAGGGATCCCTTTACGACTCAATATTCTCCTCGCTAATGTTGCTTTTCCAATCTTCACATTTATTTCTCTTTTCATTATAAAATAATGTGAAAAACCAAGTTAACGTCCTTTAATCCTTGCTTCTAGCACCCTTTCCAATATATGTATGTGAACCATGTTGTCAAATGCCATTTTCACATCAAGGAATACTGCTATTAAAAACTTTAAATTTTCCAAAGAAAATACTGCGTCATTTATAAACAGTGTCAATACTTCTGTGGTAGATCTTTGTTTTTAAAAGCCGCTCTGAACTTCCTGTAATAGCTACGCTTTATCTCACGCCCCGGTTAGTCTGACTTTCACTATTCTCTACTAGGCCGGAAGAAGAGTTATCTTTCTGTAGTTTTCTAATGTGGTTGAATTTTTCCTTTATTTGTAATCATAATAACTCTTCCATTTGTCCATATTTTTTTGAAACATCCTTTGTCACAAACATTACTCATGATGTCTAATAATACACTTACCCATCTCTCATCCAACTGTTTGACATATTGAGGATAAATTCCATCGTTTCCTGGTGCTGTTTGTAGCAGTTTTTCCAGCACTCTTTTCAATTCTTCAATTGTAAATGATTTGTTGTATTCTTCTTCATTACCTTTCTCACTTGGTCTCTTTATTTTTACAATTGTTAGTGCTTACAGGTTACTTAATTCATCTTGATTGCGTATCACCGACTCCACATATTCTGTTGCTCTATCCGCCTTCTCTTGATCTTCAGTAACTGTCACTCCATCTACAATCAAAGGACTATTCTCAATGTTGTCAGTCTTCACCTGAATTACATTTTTTACCTTACGGTAAACTTGATTTTGAGGCTCACTGAAATCCAAGCTGTATAAATAATTTTCAACAGATGTTTTATGTTTTACACTTATTTTTTTTATAAATGTTTAACTGCTTCATCGACACGCCTTTTCATTTTAAAATTTTTTTGCGATGTAATGAATTTTTATTACTTTTGCTCTCTTTTTTAAACAGTACAGTCTTCATTAAACCATAGACTAAATTTATGTCCTTTTTGTCTTCCTCCTGTCTTAGGGATCACCTGTTCTGCAACTTCTCTCAGTTCATTTTGGAATGTCTCAATTTTTGCTTCAAAGTCTTCCTTACAATTCACTTTACTTGTAAGGTGTATTTTTTTCAATATTTCTTTAAATAAATCCCAATCTGCTTTCTTTATACTCAGCTTCCTATATGTCTTGTTTTGATTTCTTGCATCATTTTGGGAGCAGAGCTCTGTGATTATTGTGTCGTTATCACTATACAAACATGACGCTTTGTCATTCTTTAATTCTACCTTTGAGGCTAAGCTTGCTGATCCCATAATGAGATCTATTGTTACTGTTCTTCCTGTCCTTCCATTAAGTCTGGTTGTCAAATCTTTAGGAGTCAAAAGAGAAACTTAACTATTCTCTAACAGGAAATCTGCTAAAATTTTTTCATTTCTATTTTCTAGTCAACAAGTGCACCATGTTCTATGTTGAGCAATAAAATCTCCCATTATCAGCACTTTTTCTCCTTTCGGTACTAAGTCCAGTATTTTTTGTAAGAATTCAGGCATTTTCAAAGAATTTCCATCGGGAATATAGACATTAAATATATTCACTTTCAATGATGGTGACACATATAACTTACATTCAACCACTTCCATCTCACAAACATCATAACGATTAAAATAGAGAGTAGTGTGATTGAGTTGATTCTTGATTCCAATGATGAATCCTCCACTATATTTATCAACTCTGTCAATTCTTAAAACCTTGTAATTCAGAAACTTATTATTCATATATGGTTTTAAGAACGTTTCTTGAATACAGAAAATATCGGCATCAACACTGGTACAATAGTCCAGCAGAAGATCTTTGCTCACTTTAACCATAAATCGAGCATTCCATCAAATAATTTTCAGGCTTTGTCTCAAAGTCATTTGCTTTTACACTGTTGAATTACTGAACTACAATCCAGCTCTGCAATTCCTAGGTTTTCGATAAACTTACATAATTTCTCTACCTTCTCGTTTAACGGTAAGTTTGCCATATCCAATAATTCTGGTGATAGCAAAAGTCCAATAACAATTTTGTTTGCAGTATTGTTTATAGCTTGTTTAACTTCAAATTGGGACACATTGTGCGTTCTCACTGAATGTTCTTTGTAAATATTCTTATTGACAACTTCAGCATATGATCTGTATACAGTTTCTGCTTTCCCGTAGCTCATCTGGTGTTTCTCTGCCACTTTTAACACTTCCTAATTCCTTCTTTTAACACTACATAAGGAGGAGGTAGAAGGATGGTTTCTTTTGCAATTTACACACCTGAAATAATCTGCTTTCTTTTGTTGTTCTAAGTTTTTCAACGGGCAGACAGCTGACTGATGTTTACCAGCACATCTCAGACAAAGATCTTCTTTGGCCATGCAATTCTTCTTGATATGTCCATATCTTTGACATCTGTGGCACTGTATTATTGGTCTATTATATTCTTGCACAATTCTTTTCCTACCACACATCCAAACTGCAAGTGGCAGGAAGTTACTTTCAAAAGCTATTAAAATTTCCAGGCTGTCCTATAGCTTCCTTGATTAACGATTGAACCAATTTTGCCTTTTTGCACTTATAATTGAAATTTGACTGTCAACACTTTCAATTAACTCTTGTTCTGACAGTTCCAAAGGGACACCTTTGATAATTCCTCTCACAGCATTGCTTCTTTTCTGACTCTTCACATTTAATCCTCCAATCACCTTTTTACTCTTCATTTTTTCACATGCTTCTTCTGTTTTAACGAATATGATCATCTTCTTTCTTTCGTTGAAAGTTTCAAATTCAAATCGATCACCTTTCAGTATTTCTTTCAGGCATTTTCCAAGGCTGAAGTCTTCTGGAAGTTTCTTGGATGTATCTACTTCATTAAGCACCGCTACCAATCCAAAACTGTAGAGATCTTCTACTGGGACTTCAAACTCCTCACTTACAATGAACTTCTCCTTTTGAGGCATCTTCTTGCTGGCATCAGCATGTGAGTATGTCACTGAATCCATTCTTTGGTTCATTTGGTTAGCTTTCTCAAACTGAGGTTGTGCACCGACTGATTCAGATGCTCTTCTTTTCAGTGCTATCTTTTTTAAGCTATTCACAATGCCTTCTGAGTTTTAGGTTATGTTGCAGGTCTATAAAGTCAAAGCCAAATCAAACGTTAAAGATGTAAATTTTTTGTAATCTACAGTGGTATCTCGGTTTTGATTAGTAATAATAGGTAAATAAGGTGATGAACTAGGTCTACCCATATTTGGATGGTGTAAGTTTACTGGGGGGCTGCCTGGTGTCTGAATTGGTAAAATACTTGTCCATATTGGTTGACCATATGAATACCCTGTGCAGCTTGCATCATGTATGGATTATTCAGCAATGGAGGTGGAGCCACTGGCTCCATTCCTCTAGATTCTAATTTATCTCCACACCACTTTAAAAGTCTCTTTAAAACTCAACTAACATATCCAATTACCACCAATATTCTCAAAATATCACAAATATTCTCACCAATGACTAGCTCTAAGCTCCACTAAGATTGGGTTCAATTTTGAAGTTATTCTTGTAGGCTATGATTAGCCTATCAGGTCACTGATTAAATTTACCAAAAGTGTCTGCTTCTTCATTTAGAAAAAGGTCCAAGCCTTGAGCAACACCTGCTAAATTTCAGTTGCCAAATTATGTATAATATGTTATAGGCTAACCTAACTTAGTAGGCTATATGCTGAACTGCAACCTGAGAAATTTAGAACACACTTTTTTGAGACTATTAAAAAGATAAAAGACTTAATAAGTTCTTATGAATCACCAATACTCACTAAAAGATTTTAAACTTGAAGAAAAGATTTTATCCAACGGTTTAATCTTTTCTTCCTAATTTTACCTCTTCCATCATCATCAATACCCTTTATCAGTGTGGCCAGATCGTGAACAAAAAAATAAGCCGCAGCCTTTGAAAAACACGCCAAAAATAAGCCAGACAATTTTTTGCCCAAAATTTAACTTTACTTTTAATGGTGTCCAAGTTTTGACGGCCGTTTTATAGAAATATTGAAAAAAACTACGTTTTCTAAAGAGTTAAAGAGGCTGAGTTACAAGGTCGAACCTTAAAACGTACAGGGATTACGAGGCAAAGTTGGGGGCTGCCGCCCCCCAAACCCCCCGCTTTCGCAGCCTTTAAATATAAACAAAATTTCTTTAAACTGAAAGTAAGGAGCGACATTAAAACCTAAAACGAACATAAATTATTCCGTATATGAAAGGGGATGTGCCCTCCTCAAGCCTCGCTCTTTACGCTAAAGTTTTTATTGTTTAAAAAAAAGAGTTGTGAGAAAGTCAAACTTTAGCGTAAAGAGCGAGGCGTTGAGGAGGGCACAGCCCCTTTCATATACTGAATAATTTCTGTTCGGTTTAAGTTCGATTAACTCTTTAGAAAACCTAGTTTTTTTCAAATAATTTCTGCACGTTTTTGTACAGTTTATTACTTATCAAGATAAAGTCGGAAGAGGATGAAATTTTGCAAGTTTCTTAGTTTGAGCTTGGGCTACAAAATGCGATTACCGCCGTCTCTCTGCGACCTCTAGGACCTGAAATCGCTTAACATTGTGGTGGGTCGCCTCTTTATAGAGGCACAAGTGTGCCTCCTTGACTCACCACTATTCAGGTCCTTTGATCCTACTGGCATTATCCACCTTTCAATTCGTTCCCTGGTTTGCGGAAGTTCAGTTCCAGTGTAGAAATTATTTTGAGGCTGCATTTAGTAGAATTGCGATAAACCGCTACCCCATGTGGAACTCTAGAGACTTAACAGAAATTCCCGCGCGCTATGTTCAGAAAATGCTTGACCGTGCTTTACTTTCCGGTCTAAAATTTCGGGGAAAATTATTGACAAGGACGTCCACCGGTTCAATTTCTTCTGTGCTAGTTCGAGCACTGTCCGTGTGTGAACTAAAATTTCTGTACCCCATAATTTCCCTGAGTTGGTCCTCAGATTACTGTAATGATACTCTGTGACCCAATGCGTTTTAATGTCAACATTTCGATTCAGTCAGAGGTTCTTTTTGGCGCAATAGAGTTATTGCCAGAACAAATTCTTAAAATTGTGTACCAGCCCTTATGTATTGGTTGGATATAATGATGCATTACTTAATAACGACCTTAGCCCGCAGACAAAAACAAAAAAGATCATTATTTCATTGGTTTATTATCACAAAGATACACAAACGAAAATCAGATCATTGGATATTATCACATATAGATTCATAAAATTATGGAAATCACTTTGTGTAAAGTCAAAGCTTTGGATTAAATTCCCTTTCCCAGTGCTAAATGCGATGCTAAAACGCCCTTAAAGGGCTACGAAAGGTACACAAGGAACACAATCGTAGTTTTGTCTTTATCACAAGTCCATTCCAGGGTCATAATTGGCTATCACGAACCACAATACGTCCCTGGGACCAAGAACAAATAAGACTGAGTAGAATCTCCGTCTTTGGTCCATGAACTGACTATTGGATAACCCGCAAAATCTGAGCGGAGGTGGAGCCAATTTAGAACTGGCTGAGCACTGAGTTGACGGCCGTCTACTGTCCCTCATCACCGCCACGCATTTGCGGGGAAAAGAACGTCGCAGGCCTCCAGGCGTGAATGATAAGTGTAATTAAACACTTTCACTTGTTCTCACTCAATTTTTCTTCTCCGGGGCTGTACTGCGAAGAGCTAGTTATTGAGGTAACGAATTGTTATGTTCCATGCCAGCTCCACCTCCGCTTAAATTTGCCAGGCATCAGCCGTATTTTATTCGACTCCGCATGGTTGTAGTATCGAGATAGGGAGACGAAGGTTCTTAGTCTTTATTTGTTCTTGCTGGGACGGATCTCCAGGTTCCTGTTTGATGAGCCACATTTTAAAGAAGTCCGAACATTCCACCACTTTAAACATGGAAGGGAAGTATCGTGGGCCAGATTGGGAATGACACGCGTTATAAATTTCGATACTTTTACGTAAGACAAACTAAGAATTGAATTTTGTTGCTGTGCTGCGAGAGCCAACTCACTCATCGATTTCAGAAGTTTACAACTTATCATAATTAGATTGACCTTTAGCGCAAGATAGCTGTCCGAACTCTGGCTGCCAGTCATTGAGTGAGGGCGTACCTTTTAAGGCGCTTTATGACGGGAGAACTAAAAAAAAAGTGGTAGATTGGAAAAAAAAATGCTCCAGGGTGGAATTTTCGGTGATTAAGAATATCCGTCTTTCATAGACCTTTAAGATTTACCAAATGCCTCTAAGATGTAACTGAGTTAATTTTCTTCCCTGTGAGCGTCAGGCGCAGCAGCTCTGCCACATCGTCCACTGTCAGACGCATTTTAAGCTCCATTTTCTGAAAATATGGAACTGTTGAACGAAGTCATTTTGGCCGATGGTAAGAATGACGAAAAGCAGTGGCCACTGACAGACATCCACAGTCGAAAAATCAAAATTGTGTTTAGGATTGGTAAAAGCATTCTATTCCGAAGCTTTGACTTTACACAGTACATCATAGACAACGCTCTCTCAACAACTGCGTTGCTGAGAGGCAAACTCAGCAACGACAATGCCCACTTTGCCAAATCCTGAAAGACTGGCTCTCCAATAGGGTCGCGAAACTGAAGCACGTGGACCCAAAACTCAGAGGAGTCTTTTGGAAGTTGTCCGCCACAATGTTCATTCCAGTCAACCTCGAGCAGGCGTCTCCACTGGTTTTCCATGTCTCCAAATTCTGTCACTGGAATCACACTAAGAGGCAGGTCAGCGAATCTGGGTCTAGTCTGAGAAAAACCTATTGTCGGAGAGAGAATTCTCAATTTCAGAAGGGAATCAATGGCAAGAGGTAAACGTTTCAGAACTGACCTTGCAGCCGTCTTGAGAAAGCCGTGACAGCGAAGCTTTATTTCTTCTTTCTTATCGCTTGGAAGATCAGCTTCTCTGAGTTCAGAAAGAAACAAATGCCCAAAGTCTACCTGGTCGACAGGAAGGTAGTAAATTAGAAACTCAAGGTTGACGTTAAGGGACAGTGCAGACGGTCGAAGGATCCTGCGCAGGATACACATGACCAAATCTTTCAGCTCTTTAAACAGACGAAATTGGTCTGCATTCAAATGTTGAAATAGTATGTTCACCCTCTGAAAGTCGGCCAATAGCGGTTTTAGAAAGACAATGTATAGACGGTTGCACTTATCACTGTATATTTCGTGTAAAGTTTTTGCAGTATAGCACCGCTCTTTTTCCTTGGCGATGCGAAATGTGTTGTCAGTTCGAGGTATTGCTCATCAACTCGGCACACTGCGGTGTATCGCGAGAACCAGCGTGTACTTTAAGGGGCAACAATTTTAAAGGGTAAATGTTCATGATTTATCAGCCTATATATCCGGGCGTACGCTTCCCGTAGCAACGGGCTTACTCTAAACCACTTGTACTTTTCTGAGAGCATACATTCTAGGTTGCTCGGCAACTCTTCCACCACCTCGGAAGCGCACAAGTGCAGAGAGTGGCAAACACATTTGAAAAGCTGAATGTGAGGTAACCCATCTGCTTTCAGCAATGTAAATAGAGAGTGATTTGCGCCACACATGTTATTTGTCCCATCAGTACCAATACCAATCAGTTTTTTAAGAGGTACTTTGCACTCTGCAAGAAATTTTGTGAGTTCTGCGTGGAGTATAATAGCTGTAGTTGATGGAACTTCAACCATTACTAACGCAGTACACACTATCTTTTCAACTTCGGGCTGTAATATCGAATGCAAATACACATGTACTTCATTGTAGAGACATCAGTTGACTCATCCAGTTTTAGAGAGTACTTACTATCTTCAATGACAGCCACTATCTCCTTCAGGGTTTCACGTCCAAACACATTCTTAATGAGAGCGGACCATTTAGTTTTTTTTTAGCCTCACCAATTCACCAATAAGCCCAGGACATTAGTCTTTGATGATAATAGAAAGATGGTCGATTTTTCTCACCGATGAGTGACAGGCTACATGAGCAGCCACGACCAGCTCCGCTTTCCGCGAAGCCAAGTTCGTCGACGTGACTCCTAGAAAATTAGCATTAATTATTCGTGATTCTGTGTTCAAATATAGCTAACTTCAACCACCACTCTCCCTCATACAAAATAACTCAGCGAAATGGATAAGTTGACAAAAGCCCATTTTGCAGGTACTGTAAAAACACAGAAGAAACCCCTGAGCATATACTATTGAATTATAAAATACTGGAAAGAAAACTGTCAATAGATCTAAATCTACAACACCATATATAGTAGGTCAAAATACGCTGACTATATTGAATTAGATAAACCCTACTATGATGTTACCTCACATTATTAACTAATAGCTGATTTACATCTTTCCATATTCATTCACATTTTGAATATTAATAAGCAGTGTTTACAACTAGGCAGTTTACTATAACAGTAACATATTTTTTACAACAAGAGAAACTATGTAGTAAGGGATTATCTCATTCATTAAAAATTGAATTCTCCCAAGAAGAAATGTATAAACTTATCATGAGAAAATAAGAACAAATTAAAGATTTGGATCTATTGTCAACCCAGCCCAGAAAGAAGGGGGGTCAATGATCTGATTTTCAGGACACTTGCCTTGATTGTCTACAGTTGATTGATTAAATTTAATATAACAATGAACCTTGTTTATTTCAAAATCTGAAAGGTTTTTTTCTAAATAACAAAACTATAGGATGACTTCCATAGTTGCTGTCTGTTAAAGGTAATGTCTCATGTTTAATTATCAATGTTGTGGTCAAGATTTGTAGACTATTGGCCAAGATTGATAATTCTGAAAATTAGTAGTGGTCAAGAGTAAAGTCTCAGCTGCATGGTAAAGGAGATACTGAATTCTAATCAGAGATACAGCTCAGATTAGGCACTGGCTAATCACTAGGAGTCTTACCCTATAGGCCTAGGCTACAGCAACAGTAACAAAGAAATCAGACATCATAGCAAGGGTTACTCTTCTACTTATCCTGCTCCTGTACTTATATATCTCTTTCTGATATTTTCATTAGTATTATATGGTACTTTATTACATATTAGCTATTAGCCTATATTATATATAGCTAATTTCTCTAGTATTTAACTATAGGCTAATACATTGGGAAAAATGAATAAAAGTGAGTCTGAAACAAGATTGATTGCTTCAGGTTTGCTTATGTCACAAGCTGATGCTCATCACTGCTAAAAATAGGGGTGCAAACCAGTCATGTACACCAGCTATTTTTCTGTGGCATGTACCCAATTTGCTGGTAGCTAATGCATTGAGGTACACACCTCAATGCATTGGGTACCCCCCCATACCAGTTAGGGATTAATTGTTTTATGTACAACCATCAACATATAATGTACTCCTTCACCACTGTAGTAGCATACCGCAGGTTCTGTACCTCAGAATTTGATACCTACATCTAACCAAGTGTACTACTCTATATAGAGCATAGCAGGACCTACTCCATATATAGCATAGTAGGACCTATGCCATGTTTAATGTAGTACTGATTGTGGAGTGTAGCACTCAAATTCTTAGGAACAGATCCTGTGGTGTACTACTGCAGGGGTGAAGTAGTACATTATGTTGAAGGTAGTACATAAAACAATTAATATCCCCAACTGCCCCATAACAATTTTCACTTTTGCATGTATTCTGAGAAAACCAATGGCCAATTTGCTTCTTCCTTTGAGCATATTTAAACTGAAGTGATGCAAAGAAAACCTCAAATATAAATAGGCTAAATGTATTTTCTCAGAATGGACCTAGACAAAAAGTGAAAACGGGTATGGGGGTATCCAATATATCGAGGGCAGTACCCAATGTATTGGGGTGTGGACCCAGTCGGCTAGGCTGTGTACCCAATCTGTTTGTACAGAGATACAAACCACAGAAAATAGCTAGAGTGTGCATGACGACAGCATGACGACTCCTGGACAACTCACATGAACTAAACAGTTAAACAGGATCTGTAGATGTTACAGACATGTCTGTTATGAGTTTGATTCCTGGCGTTATTCTATACTAATAAGTAACAGCTAATATACTGTACCTTCAGCTGTAGTTCAACCCCATGACTTAATGGCTAATGCTTTTATGCTGTTGTTACGAAGCCACGTGTCTCTTAGGATTTGAAAACTTCACCGCAGTGCCGCGGTTAGATTCGCATTTTGACCATAGAGTTAAAACGTGATTTTGACCTTTCGTGAGCATTCGTTCGTTCGTCCGTTCGAAAATTGGATGAATTGCCAAAAAATATAAATTCTTCCCGAAAAAGTAAATCACGCCAAGAAATAAGCCAGTTCAAAATAAAAATAGCCAAGTTTTAAGCCACAAGCCAGTTCCAAAAATTTTCACGCCAGTCGCCAACAAAATAAGCCAGTTTGGCGTAAAATAAGCCAATCTGGCCACACTGCCCTTTATTCTTCCTGCTTTTGAATATCCCGCCAACTTCTTCAATGTCGTATTAGCATTGCCAAATTGTATGTGTGGAAAAAAGTCCCGTGGTTTCGAAAACCAGCCAAAACAAGCCCAAGATATCTCAGTATAGAAAAGTATTTCAAGGAGAAAGAACACAATTGACAATTTCCCATAAGACCCAAAATATTAGGTAAATATATACTATTTTTATTATAGCAAGTGTTGCAGCCCTTATTTCTATTATAAAATTAATACAGCGGACATACTACGCAACGAAGAGAAGCAACACTACATAAGCAAAAACTAATAAAGCCTTGAAAAATAAACAGATGGTAAGAGAGGTTTTATTATCTGGGTATTCGTTAGTCTCTGTTCTCCTTGCTTTGTATTCTACGCTGCTAGGAATTTCGTGGAGCACATCTTTTGCGGAAGTTTCCAGGAGTAACAATTCGCACCAGGATTCATAGTCACCGGTATCTGCAGCCGGTTGAAGAAAAGACCTTATTAAGTAAATAAAACATTAAAAAACGCTTCAAATATTTTTTAAATGCCATTTTTTACGTGTTAAAAAAAATGGGGGAGGGGGGGTTGGTTCTTATCCCAAATCTCCAACCTCCCAGGATATGGCTTTGGTTTGAGTTGTTTTGCATTGATTTGTATTTTGTTTTCGTACTTGGTTCAATTCATAAAAATATTCGAAAAGGTTAATAAAATTTAAATTACAAGAAAAAGAGACGAAAGTTAATTTATTAATGAACGCTTGGAAGCTAAAACGTAAAATCATCGCCAGGGTCCTCCGTTCCACTTAGTTATGACCCCCCCCCCCCCGAATTTCAGAAAATGCGAAAGAATCTCCTTGCAAATAAGACAGAATTGCGTGAACTCGGTTTTGACGCTTGGGTCTCTAAAAGATATCCCCCAATTCTGCATTTCAACTGTCTAAATGGTACGCATGCAAAATACATATGGACTGACCCTGTCCCTGAACTAACTCAACCGCAAAATTATTATTTACGATCTAGTGCTGCTAAAGAAGTTGTGCCCCATTTTGAATATAACCTGGCTGGTGTTAGTGGAGGTCGATTTGACACTCAGAATGTATCAATGGAGTGAAGAATTATTATAATATTGGGAGAATTTTCCTGCTCCCTCTTTTTATTGATTATTAATGGAGTTAAATATGCATCATGATGTAAAATATATAGTTTTTCTTTTGTTTTGTCTGTGTCCCTATTCGCTGTTCTTTTTTCATAGCAACTTCTTTTGATTTGTACACTGTATTAGGAAAATGAAAAATATTATTATTTTGTTGTATTGATTGAGTTCATAATTAGTCAATTGCAAAGTATCCAATCCTTTGCCAAGATTTCATTTATTTATTTATTTTTTTTTTCATATCATGTCACTGTTTTAATTGTTTTCAGTCCTTTCATTGTATCCAGTAGATATCATTTTTGTTAACGTTTAGTTTCGTAATCTTCATTTCAAGCTTCTTAATATAAATGTTCTATTTATATGAAATGTCCATAAAAACTTTTAAGGCACTTCTTACCTAAGTTAGTGTAATAATGAATGAAAGTACTGTCTTGGCATAGGATAATATGGTATGGTAATGTGTAGTTTTATATTATAAATTTCAAGGTACTATTTTCAGGAGCTGTATGGCTCTGATCACCTTTTACTCTATTTTTAATGTATATTTGTTAACATGAGCAAGTTAGAAATTTTTTTTTGTAGCCCATTGTGGATGTCAATTTGATGCCAAAGTTGATTTTATCAAGTGATTAATGGTTAAATTTCCGGTGACATTATTTTTGATGTTTTCCTTCTACGAACTTTTCAAGTATATTTTGTGATATTAAAGTTAAATTTAATTAATTATGATTGCAATGAGTCTCTTTTCTCCTCCTATGTTCGATTTCCTCTTGTCTCATGTACTATTAATTAAAAAATTATTTTTTTGTTGCCATAAAAGAACTTTTTTCTCCATTCTCAATGATATATTTTTATTGGCAGAACTTGTTAGAAGTATTTGCGCACTTTTAGGAAGTGAAAAGGATGTAGAAGTTGCTGCATGTCTAGAAAGGTCGTTTGTACTAAGTGACTAAACCATAAGTAAGACCTTGCTCTGTTAATTGTAGCGAAGTTAAGTTTGAGTTTCTTTTTCTTAGTTCATAAAGTAGTTAGACTATAAATAGATGTACTTGTAACTCTTAGTTATGGATAGTATATTTGTATCTCCTTCAGCACCTCAGAAATTAAAGGAATTAGAGAGTAATAAAATACATTTTGCGTGTAGATATAATGATGTTTCGAGTGAAAGAACATTGAGTATTCACTTGCAGCTCGAAGATTCGAATTATGTTTTACCCTGTGAAATAGGTCCTATATGACGTAAACCTGACAATTTTCTCTAAATTTTTCATATCACTTGCCAAATTCTATTTTCAAGCTATAGAATTAATGAATATTTAACTAATATTTCTGTTTTTCAGTTTACATCTTTAACTGAGACATGACTTTATGATCATACTTTTGAGCTGCTTGGCTTAGAGAGATATAAGTTTAACACAAAATTATTCATTTACGGCAGAATTGGGGCCTTGTCGTATATATTAGATTGGATATTGAAGAGCCCATTTGGAAAGATTTAACTAATTATAGGGAGATGACGTTTGAATCACTCGTGCTTCATCTTCGTTTAGGTGTTTATTCTTGTTGTTTAACAGCTCTCTACCGTCTACCAATTTACTTATATTATGAATTCTTTGATCTTTTGGAAGATCAGCTTAAAAGGTTGTCTGTGAATCTCCTGTATTTTCATGTGGGTGATATGAACGTTGACCTGATTGAAATAAATACAAAGAGTTGCCGACAACTGAATATTTTCAGATCATTTTGATTAGTTCCATCAATCAACGTACCTACAAGGGTTACGGATACATCCACGATACATATTGATAATGTATTCTCTAATGTTAACCCTGACTCCCCCCGTGTTGTTAGTGACACTTCTGACCATTTTGGTGTGATTTATAGACATGCTATTCCTCTAGGAAATAGTTGTAGGTTAATGAATGAGTTTTCTTGGCATTACGTAAATTAAGCAATTCTCTTTCGTTATAAGATTGTCTTATCTCAAATGAATTGGGATAATATTTTATCAGTTGCATCTTATAATGAAGAGAGGTTTAATTTGTTTTACCAGGTTATAAAAAGTGAATTAGGAAAGTATTGTCAAACAGTTCATGGTAACGAACTGTAAGTAAGGAGCGACCCGGCTCAATGGTAACCAAAACTCTAAAAAACGGAATTTTGATACCAATAGATACATACAAAAGAATCAAATTTTAATTCTGATTTCAAATATATAAGTTTCATTAAGTTTAATTTTACCTATCAAAAGTTACGCGCCTGAGAAAATTTGGCTGATTTTCAAAAAAAGGGAGAAAGACCCCCTAAAAGTTATAGAACCTTAATGAAAATCACACCATCATATTCAACGTATCAGAGAACCGTACTGTAAAGGTTTCAAGCTCCTACCTACAAAAATGTGGAATTTTCCATTTTTTGCCAGAAGAAAGATCACGGATGCGTGTTTATTTGTTTTTTTTTTTTCCCCAGGGGTGATCGTATCGACCCAGTGGTCCTAGGATATCGCAGGAGGGCTCATTGGAACGGAAATTAAAGTTCTAGTGCCCTTTCTAAGTGACCAAAAAAAACGGAGGGAAACTAGGCCCCCTCCTACGCTCATATTTTTCCAAAAGTCATCTGATCAAAATTTTGAGATAGCCATTTTGTTCAACATGGTCGAAAATATTGTAACTGTCTTTTAGGATGACTTAATTCCTCGAAGCCCCCAGGGCGAGGGCTGAAAGTTATGAACTTTACCCAATGCTACATAGTATTGGTTATTGGGATCTGTCTCAATGGTAACCAAAGCTCTAGAAAATGCTTTTTGGATACAAATAGAAGCATCAAAAGGATCAAATTTTAATGTTGATTTCAAATATTTACGTTTCATCAAGTTTAATCCTACCCATCAAAAGTTACTTGCCTGAGAAAATTTGGCTGATTTTCGAAAAAAGGAGGAAAGACCCCTTAAAAGCTATAGAACCTGAATGAAAATCACACCATCATATTCCGCGTATCAGAAAACCCTACTTTAGAGGTTTCAAGCTCCTATCTACAAAAATGTGGAATTTCTATTTTTTGCCAGAAGAAAGATCACAGGTGCGTGTTTATTTTTATTTATTTTTTTCCCCAGGGGTTCGTATCGACCCAGTGGTCCTAGAATATCGTGGGAGGGCTCATTAGAATGGAAAATAAAATTTTTAGTGCCCTTTTTAAGTGACCAAAAAAAATGGAGGGCAACTAGGCCCCCTCCCACGCTCATTGTTTTCCCAAAGTCACCTGATCAAAATTTTGAGACAGCCATTTTGTTCAGCATGTTCGAAAATAGTATAAGTATGTCTTTTTAGATGACTTAATCCCCCGAAGTTCCCGGGAGGAGGGCTGAAAGTTATGAACTTTACCCAATGTTAACATATAGTATTGGTTATTGGGAAGTATACAGTACAGACGTTTTCAGGGGAGATTTTTCCTTTGTAGTGGGGGGGGGGGTCAGGCAGGGACGTACGCAGGTCGATTTAACACTCAGAATGTATCAATGGAGTGAAGAATTAATATAATATTGGGAGACTTTTCCAGCTCCCTCTTTTTATTGATTATTAATGGAGTTAAGTATACATAATGAAAATTATTATAAAATATTATAGAGGAAATTTTCCAGGGAGAAAGCCTAACACCGTAGAATTCCTAAATTTCTTGAACAAGTGGATTTCTATGCAATAAGCATGTCCGAACATTATTTTGGCTACTATCCACAGTAAGTGCCCGATTTTTTTCTTCTTGACTAAAATGAGCTTACAGAACTAACAGACAGTCAATTTTTAGACTGTCTTAAAAAAACGGGCACTTTAAAAATTTCGATCAATGTTCACCAGGGAAGGAGGGTCTAAAATGAACAAGGTTCGTTGTCACCCCCTTACCTTAAACCACTTTACGAGATCCACTCAACACGTTCTGAAAGTTTCATCTAAAGACTCTCATTGCCGGGTTCAAGAGTATTTCTTATAATAGATTTCAACAACCCTAGAACAGAGAGTTCGTTGTGATGCCAGACACATAAATGTTAAATGAAAGAAGCCAAAAGAAGACATTGTCAATGTCAAAAGTATTTTTAATTCAATTAGTAAGTAGTTTCATCCCTTGTAGAAGTAGCAGTAGTGGGGGCCTAGAATATTCAAACTGAAACCCTCAAATATTCCTAAGGTATTGTATAAGCACCTTTTTTTACAAACAAGATGAACATAGTGTGTTTTGATTTAATTCAAAACATTCCTCAACATTCAGTGACGTCTTAAATTGATACCTTTTCTCTTTTGAGGCAAAACTGTGTTGAAATATCTTCTCCTTTTTGAACGTTAACTATTGTGCGTAAACTAATAATTTGTCACATAATAAGCTTGTTCTTTGTTGTCTAGGTTTTATCAATAATCCGTACGTTTTTTCTGTAATTCATCATTTTCTTTACTTGACTCCTTCTTCCATATAGCCAGGATCCACATAGTGGTTTTGAACAGAGATCAAAACAAACCTCACCATAAATTGAGATTTCATATTTAGATTCTTACTCTTTTGGGGCACAGCCAGGTTGAAACATTTTTCTCTTTCCAAATGTAAAATTCTGTGCGTAAACACAATAAGTTGAAGAATTTTTTAATTGAGAAACATTTTGCCCTAAAAAAGTGTATTTTTCTTGTCCATGTCTTTTAAATTATCCTAACGTCTTTTCTTTATGTGATTCTTCTTTTTTTTTTCTTAATTTACTCTTTACTCCACTTGACTAAGCTAATGCTGAAAGCAGAACAAAATTATTCATATATGTCCACTTTTCACTTTTTTTTGTGATTTTAGCTTATAAAATTAGGTTACAACTTAAAACCCTTATATTTCAATTTTTCCGCTTCAAGAAAATTACCACGCACTCAACTCGTTTATATTAACTGAAGGATGACCTTCCCCTTTTTCTCAATATGTTCTCTTTTTTATAGGCCTTAATTGTGATCAAAATTGTGTTTTCAGAGCATCAATCACAATTGGGCTCAATGGCTCCTTACATGCAGGTCAATACTACGAACTGTCTGATTATTGTGAGACTTTAATTTTGCATATCCTAGGAATTGATATAGCTTCAAAGGTTGTTTAAAAAACCTTGTTTTACGAAAGCATTTTAATTTTCTGGATTTTTGAAAACATTCTCCTTTTCTTTTTGTTCACATAACAAGGTTGATGTGTACTTTCTTCACACAAGAACTAATAGAACTAATAGAGTAGACTAATAGAGCTAATAGAGCTCTAGAACTAATAGAGCTAATAGAGCACACAAGAACTAATAGAGTAGACTTTAACGGAGCACTAAAGAACCTACAAGAGAAACAAACTAGGATTGGCGGTTTTATATACATAAAACCAAAATTTTTTACCGCCTTTACTCCCTCAATGGAGCTTATTCAAAGAGCCAGATTCAAAGAGTTTTTTCTTTATATATTATACTAAAAGCATTTTCCCTTTTTGGAACTTGTTTATACCGAATCAAATTTCATGACTGAAGAAAGGCTTTCTTACAAATACCTCAGTGGAAGAATTTTTAACCTGTATGCACTCGTTTATGTCTTGTCAAAGCTCCCGATTGAGCAAAGCTTTTCTTACATATAATATACTGGAAGGATTTTTCCCCTGTATGCACTCGTTTATGATTAATCCAATTTCCTGACTCAGGAAAGGTTTTCTTACACATGTTACACTGGAAGTGCTTCTCCCCTGTATGAACTCGCTTATGTGCAGTCAAAGTTCCAGAGTCAGCAAAAGTTTTTTTGCATATATTACACTGGAAGGGTTTTTCCCCTGTATGCACTCGTTTATGTTTAGTCAAATCACCCGGTTGAGTCAAAGATTTCTCACATATATCACATCGGAAGGGTTTTTCACCTGTGTGCACTCGTTTATGACTAGTCAAATTTGACGCAAAAGCAAAAGTTTTCTTACATATATCACACTGGAAGGGTTTATCATTAGTATGCACTCGTTTATGGGAAGTCAAATGTGCCAACTGAGCAAAATCTTTATTACATATATCACACTGGAAAGGTTTTTTACCTGTATGAACTCGTTTATGATAAGTCAAAGATGCCGAGTGAGTAAAGGTTTTCTTACATATATCGCACTGGAAGGGTTTTTCTCCTGTATGTATTCTTCGATGCTGATTCAAATTACCCAATAGAGAAAAGCTTTTCTCACATATATTATATTCAAATGATTTAACTCTTTTATGTGTCCTTTGATGCATTTTCAGTTTACATTTATTGGGAAATCTCTTTTTGCATATACTGCACTCATGGTGTTTTCTAAACTTCTTGTTGGGCGAACGGCGATTCAAAAGATTTCCTTTATCGTTGTGGCCTGTTACTCTAGAATTCAACGCAAATGAATTTAAACTAACGGTTGTGGACAATTCCTGCGAAGTAACTTGAGAGGTACCACCCTGTAATACTGTTTCAGACTCGTTTTCTGAAGAATGACCCAGTAAAATCAAATGTTCTTTCATGTTATAGATATTATGTTGGAAACAAATTGGACATCTTCTTGCTTTTCCCTATGGATGCTCAATAAAATGAGCCACAAAACTTCTATAATCTCTAATTACAGCAGGACAGATATCACATTCTATCGGTGAAAGTTCTTCACAGCCAGTGTCTATATGAAGTTCTAATATCAGAGATGAATTCTCTGTCTTTCCGCAGAAGCTGCAACGCCAGAGATTCGGTTGAGTACTTCTAAAATCAGGGGATAAAATTAAAAAGAAGTCAATATAACAGCTAAGAGTATTACGTAAATATATTATATTGAGAAACATTGGATGATTGGAATTTATGCTTTAAAAATCTGTTTCATTTCATAGAAATAATAAAAAACCATATTTAAAATTCGACCCGGAGAAAAATATAACAGTTAAAACACTTAAAAGATTTTACAATTATAAGGAGTTAAAGAAAATAGTATATACTAATATACACTTTATAGTGTATATGAGTATACACTTAACGGTGAAGACACCTAACTTATATAGGCTACACTTAACACTTAAAGCCTAACAATACATTATGCGCTTAGATATATTTGATAGCTGGTTCCCACTTTTATTTCTCATAGAAGAGAGAATTCTTTCTTTATCCCTTCCTTTCTTTATCTCTTAGAATTTGTTTGAACTCAATTAAACCTCACCGTAATTAAAGTTATGGTTTGTCTTAATTGACAGATAACGGTAATAAGGATCCTTTATTTTCTGGCATTATTGTTAATAAGGCATATATTACTAACAAATACAACAAGCTCATTTACAACAACCTTTTATATTTCTCACTTTACTAGGTTTCAGCTATCCCTGCAACCATGATTTATTTGAAATTTGAACAGACTCACGTTTACAAGCATAAGCTGTTCCCGTTTTCTTGCAAGGAAAGGAGAGACAAGAAGGAGGCAAATAATGAAGGAAAGAATAATAAGGAAAAGAGAGGAAATGAAAATGCTAAGAAGAGGTGGGTATGACTATAGACCCTTTTAGCAATCTTGTTCATGAATTAAGAGATGTTGTGATTTATTCTCCGTCATTTGCTCTCCCCACGCTACTTAAGATACCTTATGACTGCTGCTGCACCTTTCATAGTAAGGCTCCACCTCAGCCTTAAACATGTAAACCCCACCTGACTCTTAAAACCCATGCCTTCTCAAGACCAGAATTTAATTTGCACTTTACAGAAAATACATTGTAAATGTTTTTACTTTTTTAGCTTTAATAAATAAAATTATCAAAACTTTAAGGAATAAATATCTATATATGTATTTTAAAATCGCAATACATAGTCATTTTTTTTCTGTCCAAAATTAGGAGCCAATTATTCCTGTTTAGGAACCATACATGTGGTCAAAATATTTGTTTGAGTACTGGGATGTCTTACCCTTTAGCCTAGGGCTACATCTGACCTCACTAGGGGGGGGATGGAAATTCGTTTTGGCATCAATCATTATACTTTTAGAGTATTTAAGGGATAATTTACAGCAACACTCTAGTTAGAGGCTTTTTATAATCTATAAAAGTAAAAAAGTGAGGAGAATACAACTTCCAGGGATAAATTCAAAGCCTAGCCTATGCTATAGGAGTTTTTTTTCAAGCTCTTATCTCTACTCCTTCCTTGTTTTTAAGGATTCGACAATACTTTGGAAGACTGTTCTATACCTGTCTTAAACGCTGAAAAATTCATACTGTCCTTAATTTTGTTTTTAATCAGCTTTTCTTTGATTCTAGGTTTAGACAACACAACTCAGATGATTTTAGTAGGATTATAAGCCACATTGGGATTCTTTTTTCTAATTTAAGACAGTTTTGTTTGTATATATGGAGCAGTTCTTGTAACTTCAACTTATTTTCTTGCAATTTCAATATTATGCATTTTTGGACCCATAAAAATGATAGTTTCTTTCTTTGGTTTTTGGGTATAAAAAGGTTAAAAGACTGTCGACTGTGATAATTTTTTTTTTACATTTAGGTGCCATGACAGTTTTAACTGGCCTAACAGGATAAGAAGAAAACATGTCGGAATTGTTTTGAATTCTTAGATTTATAATGAACTAGTAAGTACGAAACCAATGTTTTAACCTATTTTTATGTTTAAAAACTATGGCAAGACATTATTATTTTCAGGGGTCCTAAAAGGACTTAAAATCGAATTTGCAAAAAAGCGATTCTTATATTCAGAAAGAGCCTAAAAAATGGTACAAACAAAACAAGCATGCCTCCGAGATCTTCATTTTGACAAAAAAAAGAAAAGAAAAAAAGGCAGCTAAATTTGAATAAAAGTCGTTTGCGATGCATTAAAATTATTTAGTAAAAAGATTGAAGGGCAGACGGATGGATAACTTCTCTTATATGTGGAATATTTATTTTTAATTTGAAGTTTTAATGCTTCTCCTAATTTTCTTTTGAAAAAAAAAATAGGTTTTAAAATTTAATTTCGGTAGTTTTGCAAAAAAGGCCTGAAAATATCCACATCTCTCTTTGTGGAACATTACCCCCTGGAAATAAAATTTCTCCCATAAAATACTTGCCAATGCCTTACTCGGACAGGACTAAATCTACGGTGCTTGGAAGAGAAGATATTGGAAGAGAAAAATTACTATATTTCTAAGAACGGTAAAAAATTTCTTTGAAATTTGTATTCTATCCCAGGCTAACCAGCATGAGTACATATCTTCATTATAACATACTGCTGTAATTGTCTCGATACGGTTGACCTATTATCTATTAGTGACGCTAGTCAGCACGTAAGTTTGATCGGCAAGAAGAATAAACAGCCATTTAAACCAACCTTCTGGTAAATTTTCACTGACCATTGTAAGATTCTGAAAACGCATAAATTTTTTTGCTATAATCGGTTACAACCCAAGATATTATTTAATGTGTTTTACTCTATTGGGACTATTTCTAGTAAAATACTCTGGGAAGCTAAAATCGTGCTAATTAATCAAAATCTACTTTCCTCTTCTACGTGACGGTGTCAACCCTATACGTCTGCCTCCCAGTTTTAATCTCATTTCATCTTATGTATATTTTGTAATATCTAACCATTTCCATTCTAGATCCATTAGTCTGTAGAGGAACTCTTTCTAAGTATCTGAATTTGTCTTTGTTTCAATTCTAGATTTTTAACCCACGTGTTCCAACCGTAACTCAAATCGGCCAGCCCTAGTCTTTTAGAGTTTTTACAAGTCCCTTGTATCCTCAGTCGGCAATCCTTCAAACTCATTTTATGCTTTACGATTTAACTTAGATTGAAGTTTTGCTACCCAGTCTTATCCCGATCTACCGTTTAATTCATTTTTTTTCCCGCGATTGGAGATATACAAATATCCATCTTCGTTTTCCATTATTGGTTTGAGGATTACCGTACGCATTAAATCTATAAGAAAATTTTGTTGAGGTGCTTGGAAGCTCTTCCTATGATTATGTCTATTATTAGCCTCTTTTTCTCCGTTTCCCTGTCTTTCTCGTAATTCCGTAAAATCTACATTTCAAAATTTTAGCGACCCACGACCAAATGCTGAGGATATAAACAGTGAAATGACAAAGGAATAATCGTTGAATAAAGTATAGAAAAATAAGAAGAAGTGACGTACTTAATAAAATAACAAGATTAGAAATTAGAGTGAAATATAAATAAAGATTAGAGATTGGGAAGCCATTGCAATGTGTGTTCAAGTAAAGTTCAAGTAAGTTTATCAGAGGCAACGCTATAGCGTTTTTAAAAATAGCCATTGGAGAGTCAAAACAAATTAGAGGGCAACTAGCCCCACGACCAATTTTCCCAAATGCATCCGATAAAAATTTAGAGATAGCCATTAAGCTAAAATTGTTCAAAACTCAGATAACAAAACTTAGGTGTCGACACCCCCCCCCCGGGCATAGGGGCAGGCGTTGTAAGTTATGCCCTGGGGTATATATGGTTCTTATGAAAGGGATAATCGTAAAAACTTCAGAGGGGGCTCATTTGATTGGAAATTGAAAGTTCGAGCTCACTTTTTAATAGTCAAAAGAGATCCAAGGGCAACTAGCCCCCCCCCACGCCTTCTTTTCCCAAACCAATCTGATGAAAATTTTTAGATAGAAATTTTGTTAAAAAAATAGTTAAAAGGTCGGATAAGAAAAACTCCGGTGTCATGTCAATACAGCCCCTCAGGGCCCGGGAGAAGGCGTTCTAAGTTATGGTATAAGGGCTTTTATGGTTCTTATTAAAGGGATTGAAAGTTCTAGTTCCCTTTTTAATAGTCAAAAGATATCCGAGGACAACTAGCCCCCCCCCCCACACACACACCCTTTTTCCCCCAAGCCTATCCAATAAAATTTTTAAAATAGCAATTCATTAAAAATAATTCAAAGGTCAGACAAGAAAAACTCTTGTGTCGATGCAACCCCCCCCCCCGGCCTGGAGTCAGGCTTTTTAAGTAATGCTCTGGGGGCATATATCATTCTTATGGAAGGGATGCATGTATAAACTTCGGAAAGGGTTCATTTGGCTGGAAATTGAAAGTTCTCATTCACTTTTTACGAGTCAAAAGAGACCGGAGGACAACTAGCCCCCCCCCTCCACGTTCTAAATGCCTCAGATAAAAATTTTGAGAGAGACATTTTGTTAAAAATATTTTAAAGGCCAGATAACAAAAACTCCGGTGTCGACACATCACCCACGGATTCGGGGTTCGGCCTTGTAAGTTTTGCCCTAGGGGCACATGTGGTTTTTATGGACGGGATGCTCGTATAAACTTAACAGGGGGATCATTTGATTGGAAATTGAAAGTTGTAATACACTTTTTAAGAGTAAAAAGTGATCGGAGGGCAACTAGCCTCCCCCCATATTCCATTTATTTTTTTCCCAGACGCACTTCGTATAGAAGGGGTAATCGTATAAACTTCAAAGGGGGCTCATTTCAAAAGGGGCAAACTTTTTTCACTTTGATATTGTTACTTTGATACCAGTTTTGATACTTTGATGAAGATTTGATTTTTTTTTAGTTGAAATTTTGAAATGAGGAATTTTTAAAAACTTGAAAGTTTTTGCAATCAAAAACGAACAAAAATTAATTAAAAAAACCTTCCGAAAAGTAAGTTTTTCAAAGAAAAGTAAAGGTCATTTTAAACTTAAGCTCAGTAGATAAAAATACCTTCTAAAATTAAAAATAAAAACGACCAGAAATTACTATTAAAGAATAAATGAAACCCAAAACGAACAGAAATTAAATGAACAATCATAGGAAAAAACATACAACACGTAATAACATAATTGAATAAATAGATCTTAAAGTGAGTAATGCTTAGATTGAATATGAAAATCAAGCTAAAAACTAAAAAAAATATTTTGCTATTGAAGTATATATAAAACGAAATTAAATAAACAATCAATGCAAACAAACATACAATGGATATTAATGTAAATGAATAAATAAATCTTAAAACGAGTGAGACTTAAATTGATATGCAGATCAAGCTAGAAACGAGCAAAAATCACTACAAACAAGAGTTTGGGTATCGCCTCCTTCCCTCATTCTAAAAGTCTAAAACCTACTGCGTCACACACATTAAGAGACATTTGTACGTCTTTTTGCTTAGGGCAGCTTGGTTCTGCCTTCAGTCGTAAGTAGTAGTATTCTAGTTAGGGTAAAGATTATACTTTTTTTAATTCAAATTCTAGTTATTGTTATCTTATTAAGTTAATCCTAAAACTCTTAATTTTTCACCTTGATTACTGATAGATGTGAAGCCAAATTCCCGAGACTCAGGTTCAAGTTTACATGGTACCAAAATGCTTGGAAAAGTAGTCGTCGGACCATCTTCTAGTTTCGGAAACAAAAAAGGGTCTGAAATGTCAACCTGCTTCTTAATGTCACTTGGTAAAGCATCTTCAACTTCTAAAAACATAATTAAAACAAATATAAAAAAAGCTTCACAAAAATGTATATACATTTTACAAAAAGAAAATTCAGTAAATTCAGACAAAGATGTAGTTAAAAAAAAGTGAAGCGTATAGAACACATTCTTCATAAAAAAAATATTTGATTATTCAGTCAAATAAGCTTCCTCCAAAATTTACACGGCCGCATTTTCCATAAAACCTTATATATTCCGGGGTCTAACTTACACCCTTGCCCTTGCCCCAGGGCTCTAGGGATTTTATCAACTCCAAGGGCATTATGACATTATCTTTGGGCTATTTTGAGCACAATGGCTATGTCAAATTTTCGCTCAGATATATTTGGGGAAAATAATACGTTGAGGGGGGGGGACACTTAAGAGTCATTTTTGACTCTTAAAATGGAGAACTAGAACTTTCGATCCCCGATCAAATGATCTTCCTTCAAGGTTTATACGACCATCCCCTTCCATCAAACCTTATATGCCCCTGGAGAATAACTTACAACCCTTGACCCTGGGATTTACAGGACTGTGTAAAACTTGGCTATCTAAAATTTCGGTCGAATGCATTTGGAGAAAAGAGAGCGTGGGGGGTATTAGTTGCCCTCCAATCTCTTCGCTAAAAAAAGGACGAAACTAGAACTTTCAATTTCCCATTGACTGAGCCCCCTCTAAAGTTACGACCACCCCTTCCATAAAAACCTAGTATACCTCCGGGTCAGATTATCTTATCTTTCAACTATATTTAATCGAATGGGTATCTCTAAATTTTTATGGGATATATTCGGGGGAAATAGAGCATTGGGGTCGTCAATTTGCCCACCGATCAATTCTTACTCGTAATACGGAAACTAATACTTTCAATTTCCAATCCAACAAGCCTCCTCCAAAGTTTACACAACTATCCCTTCTATAAAAACCTTGAAGTCACAGGGTACAACTTTTACAAAAGCACCCAGATTCTGGAAGGGTTGTGTCAACCCAGGAGTTTCTGTTATCTGATCTTTGATCTGTTTTGAAAAAAAAATATATATCTGAATATTTTGATCGGATTCATTTGGGGAAACAGGGATGAGGGGTTTATTTCCCCTCTTATAGATTTTTAATCTTAAAAAGAGAAAGAGGACTGTCAATTTACAAACAATCAAACCCCTCCAAAGTTTATTTAACCCACCCTACTAGGTAAACCTATTATACACCCCGAAATGACATATCAAAACTACCTCTAGGCTCTGGGGGACGTTAATGTCCCGAGTGTTTTTTTTATTTTATTTTAGAACTATTTTGAACAAAATTGCTATCACAAAGTTTTGATTGGATGCATTTGAGGAAAATATAGCGTGAAGAGACCCCGGGGCAAGTTGCACTTTTCATCTCAAAAATCTCTTTCATCTCGCACAATCTCTGTTCATTCTCACAAACGTCACTAGAACTTCAAATTTCAATCTGAATGAGTCACTTTCGATTTTACAAGACCCAGAAATCTATAGGAAGTACATCAGGAAAAAAATTGAAACCTCATGGCCTTTTTTATAGATAACGATAAACTATTGTCTCTGATAACATTGCTGTGGTTATTACTTAATCAGGAGTCAAGAGGGGTTACGTTTTATGCTCATCTTTACGGATCAGTTGTGATTTGTGATATACTTTGACAAATACTGTAAAAGCTATAAGGGAGCATGGAATCAAAAAGAGACCGTAAAATTTGTCCCAGACATAGATTTTACTAATGATTTGACTGTCCTAGTTGAAAACTTAAGCAAAATGAACGATTTTTTTAAGTTTCAGAGAGCTAAGGATGCAAAAATAATTTTAGTGAAAGTGACATTGTGAATGAAAATTACTTTAAATGCACTTATATATCTATCTATCTATGCATTTTTGGTATAAAGCATACTGATGCTTTATACCACTTATACACGCTTATGGTGCTTTTATAAATAGTTTGTATCACCTATAAAACTCTTACTGATGCTTTATACCACTTGCACACGCTTTTGGTGCTTTTATAAATGCTTCGTATTACCTATAAAACTCTTACTGATGCTTCATACCACTTGTAAATGCTTTTGGGGCGTTTATAAATGCTTTTTTAACTGCTTTGTATCACCTATACAACTCTTACTGATGCTTTATACCACATGTGCACGCTTTTAGTGCTTTTATAAATGATTTTTATCATATATAAAACTCTTACTGATGCTTTTTACCACTTATACACGCTTTTGTTGGTTTTATAAATGCTTTTTATCACCTATAAAACTCTTACTGATGCTTTATACCACTTGTTAACGCTTTTGTTGCCTTTATAAATGCTTTGTATCACCTAAAAAACTCTTACTGATGCCTTATACCACTTATACAGGCTTTTGGTGCTTTTATAAATGCTTTGTATCACCTATAAAACTCTTAATGATGCTATAAAACTCTTACTGATGTTTTGATGCTTTATACACGCTTTGTGTGCTTTTATAAATGCTTTGTATCACCTATAAAACTCTTACTGATGTTTTATACCACTTGTATCCGCTTTTGGTGCATTTATAAATGCTTTTTATCACCTGCAAAACTCTTACTGATGCTTTAGACTCCTGAGCCTCATGTGGCTTTTTGGTCTTTTAAGTGTAGCTCTGGCACAAACATCCACGAAGGGACAATAACATAAATTCTTTTTATGACCTTTAACACTCTTACTGATGCTTTATACGATTTGTAAACGCTGTTGAGGCTTTTATAAATTCTTTGCATCACCTGCTCTACTCATACTGATGCTTTATTCAACTTGTGCGCAATGTTAGTGATTGTATAAATGATTCGTATAACCTATAAAACTCTTACTGATGCTTTATGCAACTTATGCTCTCTGTCGATCATTTTCTAAATAATTTGCATCACATGTAAGGCTCTTACTGGTGCCTCTTACCAATATTATATGATTGTGGTGGTTTTTTAAATACTTTTTATCACCTACAAGTGTCATACTTATGCTTTATACAATTTATTCAGGCTATTGGTGTTTTTATTAATTATTTTTTTCTCCTATAAAATTCTTCCTGATTATTTATACCCCTTATAAAAGCTGTTTTTTCTTTTATAAATGCTTTGTATCACCTATAAAACTCTTACTGATGCTTTATACCACTTATACCGGCTTTGTGCGCTTTTATAAATGCTTTGTATCCTATACCTATATGTATACCTATACCTTATTGTATCCTTTGTACCTATACAACTCTTACTGATGATTTATTCTACTTGTACACGCTTTTGGTGCTTTTATACAGGATTTTCATCACTGATAAGACTCTTACTGATGCTTTATACCACTTGTACAGGCTTTTGGTGCTTTTTCTAAATAATTTGTATAACATATAAAACTCTTACTGATGCTTTATACCACTTATACAGGCTTTGTTTGCTTATATAAATGCTTTTTATCAACTATAAAACTCTTACTGATGCTTTATACAATATATGCACGCTTTTGGTGCTTTTATAAATGCTTTGTATCATATATACAACTCTTATTGATGATTGATACCACATATGCACGCTTTTGGTGCTTTTATAAATGCTTTTTATCATATATACAACTCTTACTGATGCTTTATACCACTTGTGCACGCTTTTGTTGCTTTTATAAATGCTTTGTATCACCTATAAAACTATTACTGATGCTTTATACCACTTGTAACACACTTTTGTTGCTTTTATAAATGCTTTGTATCACCTAAAAAACTCTTACTGATGCCTTATACCACTTTTACAGGCTTTTGGTGCTTTTAATAAATGCTTTGTATAACCTATAAAACTCTTACTGATGCTTTATACCACGTATACACGCTTTTGGTGCTTTAATAAATGCTTTTTATCACCTGTACAACTCTTACTGATGCTTTACACCACTTGTAAAAGCTTTTGGGGCTTTTATAAATTATTTTTACCACCAATAAAACTGTTACTGATGCCTTATACCCCTTGTACACGCTTTTGGTGCTTTTATAAATACTTTTTATCACCTGTAAAACTCTTACTGATGCTTTATACCACTTGTAGACGCTTTTGGTGCTTTTATAAATGTTTTATATCACCTATAAAACTCTTACTGATGTTTCATACCACTTATACATGCTTTTGATGATTTTATAAATGCTTTTTATCTACTATAAAGCTCTTACTGATACTTTTTACAACTTATAAAAGCTTTGTGTGATTTTATAAATGATTTGTTTCACCATCACGACTCTTACTTATGCTTTTTACGCCTTATATCCGCTTTTGGTGCATTTATAAATGCTTTTTTATCACCTGCAAAACTCTTACTGATGCTTTAGACTCCTGAACCTCATGTGGCTTTTTGGTCTTTTAAGTGTAGCTCTGGCACAAACTTCCACGAAGGCGCAATAATATAAATGCTTTTTATCACCTGTAACACTCTTACTGATGCTTCATACCACTTGTAAACACTGTTGATGCTTTTATAAAAGCTTTTTATCTGATGAAAAACTCATACTGATACTTTTTACCAATAGTGAGAGACGTTGGTACGTTCATAACTAAATTTATTAAACATAAAAACTCTTACTTAATACTGATACCGGTTGGACTCGATTTTGGGGCCATTATTATCACTGTTTATCAAATATTAGACTTTTACTGAATCTTATATCCAAATATAAACAACTTTGTTGATTTCTTACATGCTTTTTATCACCTATAAAGCTAAAAACGTTACTTCATACCGCGGATAACTGATTTTGATGACCTTAGTGCTTTTTAGAATCATTGTTTCTGCATAACATATGATATTGATTCTCCATTCCATTTGAAAACGCATTTGGTGGTTGTAAAAATGCATCGTATCAACTAAAAAACTCTTACTGTTGATTTATACCACTTATACACGCTATTAGTGCTTTTATAAATGCTTTGTATCACCTATAAAACTCTTACTGATGCTTTATATCACTTGTACACGCTTTTGTTGCTTTTTTAAATGCATTGTATCACATATAAAACTCTTAATGATTCTTTAAAGCGCTTATACACGCTTTTGATGCTTTTATAATTTTTTTGTATAAACTATAAAACTCATAATGATGTTTTACAACACTTGAACCCGCTTTTGGTGCATTTATAAATGATTTGTATAGCTTATAAAACTCTTAATGATGTTTTATAATACTTGCATACGCTTTTGGTGCTGTTATTAATGCTTTTTATAACCTGTAAGACTCTTGCTAATGCTTTAAACCAATTGTACGCGCTTTTGGTGCCTTTATAAATGCTTTTTATCTCCGATAAAACCCTTACTGCCGCCTTATACACATTGTGCACGCTTTTGCTGCTTTTATAAACGATTTGTCTCACCTGTAAAACCCTTACTGATGCTTTATATCAGTTGTACACGCTTTTAGTGCTTTTATAAATTCTTTGTATCGCTGATAAAACTCTTATTGATGCCTTATCCCACTTATACACACTTTTTGTGCTTTTATAATTGCTTTTAATCACTTGAGCAACTCTTAGTGATGCCTTGTTCACATTGGGCACTCTGTTGTGTCTCTTACATATTATATGTATCACATTTAAGACTCTCTTTGAAGCGTTATACCTATTATACACGCTGTTGGTCCATGTCAAACTATTGTGAATCTCATATAAAGGTCTTACTGATGTCTCTTTCCTATTGTACATGCTTGTGTTGCTTATTTAAATAATGGTTATAAAATACAAGTCTCTTAATGATGCTTTATAACATTTATACACGCCATTTGTGTTTTTATTAATGATTTTTTTATCCTATAAAATTCTTACTGATTATTTGTACCACTTATAAACGAGCTGCTTTATTTTATAAATGATTTGTTTCACCTATACGAATCTTACTGATTCTCTATAGAAATTGTACACACTTTTTGGGCTTTTATAAATGCTTTTTATTACAGATAAAGATCTTACTGATGCTTTATACCACTTGTACACGCTTTTGGTGCTTTTATAAATACTTGGTATCGCTGATAAGACTCTTACTGATGGTTTATTCCTCTTTTTCAGACTTTTTATGCTTTTTCTAAACGATTTTATTATCATATAACTCACTCTCTTATCCTTTGGACCACTTGTGAACGCCTGTTGTTCTTATACAAATTATTTTTTTCTACAGTACGAATCTTACTGGAGTTTTTCAAAACATATGCCTACGTTTGTGGCATTTATAAATGATTTTCATCACCTATAAAACTATTCATGATTATTGATATCACTTATGAACGCTGTTGTTGGTTTTATAAATTATATTTACCAATTATAAAACTATTACTTATGCACAAAACCACTTGTAACACGTTTTTGGTGACTTTATAAATGCTTTGTCTAACCTATGTAACTCTTAATGATGCCTTATACCACTTATACAGGTTTTTGTTGCTTTTATAAATGCTTTATATAACCTATAAAACTCTTAATGATGCTTTATACTACTTGGACACGCTTAGGGTGCTTTTATAAATACTTTGTATAGCCTGTAACACTCTTACTGATACTTTACACCACTTGTAAAAGCTTTTGGGGCGTTCATAAATGCTTTTTATCACCAATACAACTGTTACTGATGCCTTATACCCCTTGTACACGCTGTTGGTGCTTTTATAAACACTTTTTATCACCTGTACAACTCTTACTGATACTTTATACCACTTGTACACGCTTTTGGTGCTTTTATAACTTCCTTGTGTTACCTCAAAAACTCTTACTAATGCTTTATACCCCTTGTAAACGCTTTTTGTGGCTTTATAAATGCTTTTTATCACCCATACAACTCTTACTGATGCCTTATAACACTTGTAAACGCTTATTGGACTTTTATAAATGCTTTGTATCGCTGATAAAACTCTAACTGATGCTTTATACCACTTGTACACACTTTTGGTGCTTTTATAAATGCTTTGTATCACCTATAAAACTATTACTGATGCTTTTCAACACTTGTACACGATTTTGGTGCTTTTATAAATGCTTTGTATAACCTGTAAAATGCTTTATACCACTTATAAACGCTTTTGGTGCTTTTATAAATGATCTGTATCAACTATAAAACTCTTACTGATGCTTTATACCACTTATAGACCCTTGTGTTGGTTTTATAAATACTTTATATAACCTATACGATTCTTACTGATGCTTTACACCACTTGTACACGCTTATTGTGCTTTTATAAAAGATTTGTATAACCTGTAAAACTCTTACCGATGCTTTATACCACTTATACATGGTTTTGGTGCTTTTATAAATGCTTTGTATCACCTGTAAAACTCTTACTGATGCTTTATACCACTTATGCAGGCTTTTGGTCCATTTATTAAGTATTTGCATCACATATAAGACTCTTACTAATGCTTTACACGACATATACACGCTTTTGATGCTTTTTTAAATGATGTTAGTCTCCCATACAACTCATAATGATGCGTTATATAACTTGTACAGGCTTTTGCTGCTTTTATAAATGCTTTGTATCACCTATAAAAGTCTTACTGATGCTTTATACCACTTATAAACGCTTTTGGTGCTTTTATAAATGATTTGTATCATCTGTAAAACTCTCACTGATGCTGTATACCCCTTATACAAGCTTTTTTGTGTTTCTCAAATGATTTTTATCACCTATCAAACTGTCGATGATGCTTTATAAAGTTTACAACCTCTTTTGGTCCTTTTATCTATGATTTTTATCACCTGTAAAATTCTTACTGATGTTTTATATAACTTGTTTGTATCACAAAACCTTACTGTTACTGTTACAAAGTCTTACTGTTTGTATCACATGTAAAACTCTTACTGATGCTTCATACAACTTGTAAACGCTTTTGCTACTTTTATAAATGCTTTGTATCTCTGATAAAACTCTTATTGATGTTTTATACCTCTTGCACACTCTTTAATAGATTTTATAAAAGCTTTTTAACACCTGAAAAACCGTCACTGATGCTCTATACAACTTGTCGAATCTTTTGATGCTTTTATAAATTCTTTATATCTCCTGTAATAGTCTTAATAATGCTTATTACCATTTATTAATGCTTCTACCACTGTGGTACTTTTTTAAATACTTTTTGTCGGATATAAATCACTTACTCATGCTTTATACTACTTGTTCAGGCTTTTGGTGCTTTTATAAATGCTTTGTATCACCTATAAAACACTTACTGATGCTTTATACCACTTATACACGCTTTTTGTGCTTTTATGCTTTTTTGTATCACCTATAAAACTCTTACTGATGCTTTATAACACTTATAAATGCTTTTGGTACTTTTTTAAATGCTTTTAATCCCCTTTAAAACTCTCACTGATGCTTTATACAACTTGTAAACACTTATGGGGTGTTTATAAATGCTTTTTATCCCCTATACGACTCTTATTGATGCTTTGTACCACTTGTAGAAGTTATGGTGCTTTTATAAATGCTTTTTATCACCTATAAGACTCTTACTTATGCTTTACAAACCTTATACACGCCTTTAGTACTTTTTTGAATGCTTTTTATCACATTTAAAACTCTTACTGATGCTTTATACAACTTCTACACGCTGTTTGTGCTTTCATAAGTGACTAGTATATCCTATAAAAGTCTTACTGATGATTTAAACCACTTCTGCAAGTTTTTGTGCTTTTATAAATGCATTTTATCACCTCTAAACTCTCACTTATTCTTTTTAACATTTGTGAATTGTTTTGCCACTATTTTATATAATGTTTATCTCAAATAAGTAACGTACTGATGCTGTATGCAATTTGTACAGGCTATTGGTGCTTTCATAAATGATTTTTTTATACTATACAGTATTTACTGATTATTTGAACCACTTATAAAATCGTGTCTTTATGTTCCAAATGAGTTATATAACCTATAAATCTCTTACTGATGTTCTATACCACTTCTACACGCTTTTTGTTCTTTTATAAATGCTTTGTATCGCATATAAAACTCTTACTGATGCTTTATACCACTTGTGAACGCTTTTAGCGCTTTTATAAATGCTTTTTATCGCTGATAAGACTCTTACTGATGCTTTATACCACTTGCACAGGCTTTTGGGGCTTTTTCTAAATGCTTTGTATCACCTATAAACTCTTACTGATGCTTTATACCACTTATACACGCTTTGTTTGCTTTTATAAATGCTTTTTATCACCTATAAAACTCTTACTGTTGCTTTATACCACATGTGCATGCTTTTTGTGCTTTTATAAATGCTTTTTATCATATCTATATATGATACTACTCTTATTGATGCTTGATACCACTTATTCACGCTTTTGTTGCTTTTATAAATGATTTTTACCTCTTGTAAAACTATTACTGATGCTTTATTCCACGTTTTACACATTTTTGTTGACTTTATAAATGATTTTTCTTTCCTATGAAAATCTTACTGATGCTTTATACCACTTGCACAGGCTTTTGGTGCTTTTACAAATGCTTTGTTTAACTTGTAAAACTGTTATTGAAACTTTATACTACCTGTCAACACTTTGTGTAGTTTTATAAATAATTTGTATCACCTGTAAAACTCTTAATGATTCTTTATACAACTTGTACACACTTTGAGTTGCTTTTATAAATGCTTTGTATCACCAATAAAACTGTTACTGATGCATTATAACACTTATACAGGCTTTTGGTGCTTTTATCAATGCTTTGTATTTCCTATAAACCTCTTCGTGATGCTTTATACCACTTATAAACTATTTTTGTTCTTTAACAAATGCTTTTTATCACAGATAAACCTCTTACTGATGACTTATACCACTTGTGAACACTTTTAGTGGTTTTATAAATGCTTTTTATCTCTGATAAGACTCTTACTGATGCTTTATATCACTTGTACAGACTTTTGGTGCTTTTTCTAAATGCTTTGTATCACCTATAAAACTCTTACTGATGCTTTATACTACTTATACACATTTTTCTAAATTCTTTGTATCACCTATAAAACTCTTACTGATGCTTTATACCACTTATACACGATTTGTGTGCTTTTATAACTGCTTTGTATCACCTATAAAACTCTTACTGATGTTTCATACCACTTGTACACGCATTTGGTGCTTTTATAAATGATTTTTATCACCTATAAAACTCTTACTAATGCTTTATACCACTTGTGCACGCTTTTGGTGCTTTTATAAATGTTTTGTATCACTTATAAAAATCTTACTGATGTTTTTTACCACTTTTACATGCTTTTGGTGCTTTTATAAATGATTTTTATCACCTATAAAAATCTTACTGATGCTTTATACCACTTGTACAGGCTTTTGGTGCATTTTCTAAATACTTTGTATCACCTATAAAACTCTTACTGATGCTTTATACCACTTATACACGCTTTGTGTGCTTTTATAACTGCTTTGTATCACCTATAAAACTCTTACTGATGCTTTATACCACTTATACATGCTTTTGGTGCTTTTATAAATGCTTTTTATCATATATAGGCCTACAACTCTTACTGTTGCTTTATACCACTTATACACGCTTTTGATGCTTTTATAAAAGCTTTTTTTCTCCTATAAAACTCTTACTGATGCCTTATTCAACTTTAACACACTTTTGGTGCTTTTAGAAATGATTTTTTTTTCCTATGAAATACTTGTAGAATCCCCATTACACGTGTACACGCTTCCTTTTCTTTTATATTTAATTTGGTTATCCTATAAAACTCGGCCTGGATCTACCCACCACTTGGTACCACTTAGGACGTATTTATAAACGCTTTTTATCAACTGTTCAGCTATCCTTGAAGATTCATACCACTTGTAAACACTTTTAGGGCGTTTATAAATGCTTTTAATCACAATAAAAACTGTTCATGAAGCCTTATACACCTTATACACGGTTTTGGTGCTTTTATAAATGCTTTGTATCACCTGTAAAACTCTTACTGATACTTTATACCGGTTATAAACGTTTTTGGTGCTTTTTTAAATTCCTAGTATCACCTATAAGACTCGCACTATAGGATTATAACTCTTATAGACGATTTAGGTGGCTTTATAAATGCTTTATATTACATGTATAACTGTTACTGATGATTTATACACCTTGTTAATTCTTATGGTGCCTTTTTAAGAGCTTTTTATCACATATAAAACTCTTATTGATGCTATTTACCACTTGTACAAGCGTTTTGTGCTTTTATAAATGCTTTGTATCACCTATAAGAATCTTACTTATGCTTTATACAACTTATAAACGCTTTTGGTGCTTTTATAAATGCTTTTTGTCACCTATAAAACTCTTATTGATGCTTTATACCACTTATACAGGCTTTTGGTGCTTTTATCAATGCTTTTTTTCACTTATAAAACTCGTACTGATGCTTTATACCACTTCTACACGCTTTTTGTGGTTTAATAAATGCTTTGTATCGCTGATAAAAATCTTACTGATGCTTTAAACCAATTGCACACGCTTTTAGTGCTTTTTATAAATGCTTTGTATCACCTATAAAACTCTTACTGATGCTTTATAACACTTAAAAACGTTTTTTGTGCTTTGATAAAAGCTTTGTTTCACCTATAAGACTCTTACTGATGCTTTATACCACTTATACACGCTTTTTGTGGTTTAATAAATGCTTTTTATCTATGATGAAACTCTTACTGATGCTTTATATCACTTGTACACGCTTTTGGTGCTTTTTCTAAATGATTTGTATAACCTATAAACTCTTACTGATGCTTTATACCACTTATACACGCTTTGTGTGCTTTTATAAATGCTTTTTATCACCTATAAAACTCTTACTGTTGCTTTATACCACATATGCATGCTTTTTGTGCTTTTATAAATGCTTTTTATCATATCTATATATGATAATACTCTTATTGATGCTTGATACCACTTGTTCACGCTTTTGTTGCTTTTATAAATTCTTTTTACCACTTATAAAACTCTTACTGATGCGTTATACCACTTGTTAACGTTTTTGGTGCCTTTATAAATGATTTTTCTCACCTATAAAACTCTTACTGATGCCTTATACCACTTACACAGGCTTTCTTTGCTTTTATAAATGCTTTGTATAACCTGTGAAACTATAACTGATGCTTTATACCACTTATACACGCTTTTGGTGCTTTTATAAATGCTTTTTATCACCTGTAACGCTCTTACTGATGCTTCATACCACTTGTAAACACTTTGAGGGGCGTTTATAAATGATTTTTATCACCTATACAACTCTTACTGATGCTTTATACCGCTTTTACAGGCTTTTTCTCCTTTTATAAATTATTTTTTTTACCTATAAACCTCTACGTGATGCTTTATACCACTTGTAAACGCTTTGTGTTCTTTTTTAAATGCTTTTTATTACAGATAAACCTCTTAATGATGATTTAAACAACTTTTGAACGCTTTTGGCGGTTTTATAAATGCTTTTTATCACTGATAAGACTCTTACTGATGCTTTATATCAATTTTAAAGACTTTTGGTGCTTTTTCTAAATGCTTTGTATCACCTATAAAACTCTTACTGATGATTTATACCGCTTATACACATTTTTCTAAATGCTTTGTATCACCTATAAAACTCTTACTGATGCTTTATACCACTTATACACGCTTTGTGTGCTTTTATAAATGCTTTGTATCCCCTATAAAACTCTTACTGATGCTGTATACCACTTATACACGCTTTTGGTGCTTTTATAAATGCTTTTTATCTCCTATAAAACTCTTATTGATGCTTTATACCACTTGTGCAAGCTTTTGCTCCTTTTATATATTTTTTGTATCACCTGTACAACTCTTCATGATGCTTCATATCAGCTGTAAATGCTTTTGATACTTTTTTAAATAATTTGTATCTACTATTAAACTCTTCCTGATACTTTTTACCACTTATACACGCTATTGGTGCTTTTTATAAATGATTTGTATCACCTATAAAACTCTTACTGATGCTTTATACCACTTATACACGCTTTGTGTGCTTTTATAAATACTTTGTATCACCTATAAAACTCTTACTGATGCTTTATACCACTTATACACGCTTTTGGTGCTTTTATAAATGCTTTTTATCATCTATAAAACTCTTACTGATGCTTTTTACCACTTATGCACGCTTTTGGTGCTTTTATAAATGCTTTGTATCACCTATAAGACTCTTACTGTTTCTTGATAACACTTGTACACGCTTTTGGTGCCTTTATAAATGCTTTGTATCACTTAAAAAACTCTTACTGATGCTTTATACCACTTGTACAGGTTTTTGGTGCTTTTATAAATGCTTTGTATCACCTCTAAAACTCTTAATGATGCTTTATACCACATATACACGCTTTTGGTGCTTTTATAAATGCTTTTTATCACCTATACAACTCTTACTGATGCTTTATACCCCTTGTACACGCTTTTGGTGCTTTTATAAATACTTTGTATCACCGTAAAACTCTTACTGATACTTTATACCACTTATACACGCTTTTAGTGCTTTTATAAATTCTTTGTATCACCTATAAAACTCTTACTAATTGTTTATACAACTTGTAGACGATTTTAGTGCTTTTATAAATGATTTTAATCACTTAAAAGACTTTTACTGCTTCTTTATAACACTTATAAAAGCTTTTAGTGTTTTTATATATGATTCATATCACTTAAAAAACTCTTACTGGTGCTTTAAAACCGTTGTGAACCCTTTCGGTGCTTTTATCAATGCTTTGTATCACCTATAAAACTCTAACTGATGCTGTGAACAACTTGTACACGCTTTTTATGTTTTTATAAATTCTTTGGTTTGCATGTAAGGCTCTTACTTGTGTTTC
The DNA here is from genome assembly GCF_049724085.1 of Artemia sp. Qi Xiang Cuo. Taxonomy (NCBI): domain Eukaryota; kingdom Metazoa; phylum Arthropoda; class Branchiopoda; order Anostraca; family Artemiidae; genus Artemia; species Artemia sp. Qi Xiang Cuo. The sequence continues at coordinate 53,199,440 of NC_142795.1, forward strand.
TTACCAATTGTACATTCTTGTTTTACTTTTTTAAATGATTTTTATCACATTTAAGTCTTTTGCTTATGCGTTATAAAATTTTTAAACGATATTGGTGGTTTTATTAATGCTTTGTTTCACCTATAAAACTCTTACTGATGCTTTATACCACTTGTACAGGCTTTTTGTGCTTTTATAAAAACTTTTAATTCCCTATAAACCTCTTACTGATGTGCTATACCACGTGGAAAGGCTGTTTGTTCTTCTATAACTTATTTTTATTCCAGGTAAAAATATTACTGATGATTTATACAACTTACGAAAACGGGTTTCGGTGTTATAATTGCTTGTTCTCGCTTATAAGAATATTACTTATGCTTTATAACAATTTTACAGGCTTTTGGGGCTTTTTCTAAATGATTTTACTAACCTATAAACTCTATATGATTATTTATACTGCTTATACACATTTTTCTAAATGATTTTTATCACCTATAAAACTCTTACTGATGCTTTATACCAATTGTACACTCTTTTTGTGCTTTTACAAATGCTTTGTATCGCCTACACAACACAGATTAATACTTTATACCCCTTATGCACGCTTTGGGTGCATTTATAAATGCTTTGTATGACTTATACAACACTTACTGATGCTTTTTACCCCCTGTACATGCTTTTGGTGCTTTTATAAATGATTTTTATCACCTATAAAACTCTTACTGATACTTTATAACTCTTACTGATGTTTTGATGCTTTATACACGCTTTGTGTGCTTTTATAAATGCTTTGTATCACCTTTAAGACTCTTACTGATGTTTTGTACCCCTTATACCCGCTTACGGTACTTCTATAAATGCTTTTTATCACCTCCAAAAATCTAACTGATGCTTTATACTCATGAACCTCATGTGGCTTTTTGGTCTTTTAAGTGTAGCCGTGGCACAAACTTCCACGAAGGGACAATAACATAAATGCTTTTTATGACCTGTAACACTCTTACTGATGCTTTATATCAATTGTGATCGCTGTCGATGTTTTTATAAATGTTTTGAGTCAACAATAAGACTGTAAGTGATATTTTATTTACCCTGGGAGCAATGTTGTTGAGTTTTTAAAATCTTTGATTCATCTAAAAAACTAATAATAAAGACTTTTACACATTATACACGCGTTTATGGACTCTTCAAATGCTTTGTATCTCCTGTTAAACTCTTACTGATACTTTATACCGCTTGTACACGCTTTTGGTGCTTTTATAAATGCTTTTTATCACATGTAAAACTCTTACTAATGCTTTACACCGCTTTTGAACACTTTTGGGGCTTTTTTAAAAGGTTTGTACCACCCATAATACTCCTACTTATTCTTTATACGACTTGTAAACGCTTTTGTTACTTTTATAAATGCTTTCTATCACTTATTAAACTCTTACTGATGCTTTATACATCTTATACACGCTTTTGTTGCTTTTATAAATAATTTGTATCTCCTTTATAACTCTTACTGATGCTTTATACCACTTATATACGCTTATGGTGCTTTTTCAAATGAACTTTATTACCTATAAAACTGTTACTGATGCTTTATACCACTTATTCACGCTTATGGTGCTTTTATAAATACTTTGTATCACTTATAAAACTCTTACTGATGCTTTATACAACTTACACCCGCTTTTGGTGCTTTTATAAATGCTTTGTATCACTGATAAAACTCTTACTGATGCTTTATACTACTTGTATACACTTTTAGTGCTTTTATAATTGCTTTGTATTACCTATAAGACTCTTACTGTTGCATTATAACAGTTACAAACGATTTTGGTGCTTTTATAACTTCCTTTTATAACTTGTAAAACTCTCACTAATAGTTTATACCACTTGTAGACGATTTTGGTGATTTTATAAATGCTTTTTATTACCTTTAAAACTCTTACTGATGCCTTATACCACTTGTGAATGCTTGTTGTACTTTCATAAATGCTTTGTATCGCTTGGGATACTCTAATTCGTTTACAGTACCACTAGCTCACAATTTTGGTGCTTATATATCAGATTTTTAATATCTATAAAGCCCTTTTTGACTAGATGTTGCACTTGTACTCGCAGGTCGTCCTTTTGTAAATGCTTTATATAACAAGTAAAAGTCTTAATGATGTCTCTAACCACTTGTAAACGCTGGTGGTACTTTTATAAATAATTTTTATCACCTATAAAACTCTTACTGATGTTTATACCATTTATTAAGGCCATTTGTGCTTTCATAACTGATGTTATTTTCCGAAAAAGTACTTCTCGTAGTAGTTTTTTAGTTGTCATGGCTTGTCGATAATCTATAACAGATTTTATTTAACAATACGACTCTACCTTTAGTTCTATGCCAATAGTGACCGATTTGTTTTAAACTATAAGTTAGTTTTATTCCCTATAAAGCTCTGACTGAAGCTTTATACCACTTACGAACGCTTTTGGCGCTTTTTTAAATGCTTTGTATCACCTTTAAAACTCTTACTGATGCTTTATACCACTTATACACGCTTTGTGTGCTTTTATAACTGCTTTGTATCACCTATAAAACTCTTACTGATGCTTTATACCACTTATACCCGCTTATGGTGCATTTATAAATGCTTTTTATCATATGTACAACTCTTACTGATGCTTTATACCACTTGTGCACGCTTTTGGTGGTTTTATAAATGCTTTGTATCACTTATAATACTCTTACTGATGCTTTATACCACTTGTAACACACTTTTGTTGCCTTTATAAATCCTTTGTCTCTCCTATGAAACTGTTACTGAAGCTTTATACCACTTGTAAAGTCTTTTTTTGCTTTTATAAATGCTTTGTATCACCTCTAATACTATTAATGTTGCTTTATACTACTTAAATACGCGTTTGTTAGCTTTATAAACACTTTGTATCACCTGCGGTTCTTCTTTTTCTAACATAAAAAACAATACTAGGATTCCAGAACTATGATTTTGAGCAAGATCACCTCAAATCATAGTTCTGGTAAAATCATAGAGTATCTAAATTTAGTTTGTAGTAAAACTATATTTGTCTTGAACAATCTTGGAAAGAACTAATAAATTAAACTGAATATTTGATGTATAATGATATTAAATGCTGAAAGCTCATCAGTTTTAAATTTTACTGTAGTTTTAATATTTATTTTCAATATTAAGCACAAAAAAAAACATATGTAATATAACTCGTTTTCAGTAAAGCGCCAATGACGTAGTAGGTTTTAGGCTTCTGCAGTGAGGCGACACCCAAATTTGCTTGTTGTTATTTTTATTCAATTCAAGCTTGATTTGCATATTCAATTTAAGTTTCACTCGTTTTAAGATTAATTTATTCATTTACATTAATATCTCTTGTATGCTTGTTCGAATTATTCCATATATGAAAGGGGCTGTCCCCTCCTCAACGCCTCCAAAGGGGCCAGAATTAGAGCTGTCCCCTCCAAACGGGCTAGAATTATTAAGATTTGAATAAAACAAAATGAAGGAAAAAAAGGCAACACAATAAATAAATAACGACCCGTTTATAAATGCTTTTTATCACCTATACAACTCTTACTGATGCTTTATACCACTTGTACACGCTTTTGGTGCTTTTATAAATTATTTTTATCAAATATACAACTCTTACTGATGCTTTATACCACATATACACCCTTGTGGTGGTTTTATAAATACTTTATATCACCTATACGATTCTTACTGATGCTTTAAACCACTTGTACACGCTTATGTTGCCTTTATAAAAGATTTTTATCACCTGTAAAACTCTTACTGATGCTTTATACCACTTCTACAGGCTGTTTGTGCTTTTATAAATACTTTGTATAACCTATAAAACTCTTACTTATGCTTTTTACCGCTTGTACACGCTTTTGGTCCATTTATTAAGGCTTTGCATCAGCTATAAGACTCTTACTAATACATTACACGACAAATAAACGCTTTTGGTGCCTTTTTAAATGCTTTGTGTCTCTCATACAACTCATACTTATGCGATATGTATCTTGTACAGGCTTTTGTTGCTTTTATAAATGAATTGTATAGCCTATAATACTCTTACTGAAGCTTGATACCAGTTATACACTCGTATGGTGCCTTTATAAATGCTTTGTATCATCTGTAAAACTCTCACTGATGCTATATACCACTTATAGACGCTTTTGGTGCTTTTATAAATGCTTTGTATCACCTATAAAACTCTTACTGATGCTTTATACCACTTATACACGCTTTTGGTGCTTTTATAAATACTTTGTATCACCTATAAAACTCTTACTGATGCTTTATATCACATGTTTGTATCACAAAACCTTACTGTTACTGTTACAAAGTCTTACTGTTTGTATCACATGTAAAACTCTTACTGATGCTTCTTACCGATTGTACACGCTTTTGGTGCTTTTTTAAATACTTTGTATCGCTGATAAAACTCTTAATGATGCTTTATACCACTTGTTCACGCTTTTGGTGCTTTATAAATGCTTTGTAACACATAAAAAACCGTCACTGATGCTCTATATCACTGGTAGAAGCTTTTGATGTTTTTATAAATGCTTTATATCACATGTACAAGTGTTAATAATGCTTATTACCAATTTTAAACGCTTTTGGTACTTTTTTTAATGCTGTGTATCGGCGAAAAATCTCTTGCTGATTGTTTATACTAATTATACACGCTTTTGGTTCTTTTATGAATGCTTTGTTTCACTTATAAAACTCTTATTGATGCTTTATACCACTTATTAACGATTTTTGTGCTTTTATGCTTTTTTGTATCACTTATACAGCTCTTACTGATGCTTTATAACACTTATAAAAGATTTTGTTACTTTTTTAAATTCTTTTAATCACCTTTATAACTCTTATTGACGCTTTATATAGGCTTCAAACACAGATTAGGTTATATTAAGCGATTTGTATAAGCGTTAAACGTCTGACTGTTGATTTGCAAACCTTGTGCACGCTGTCGGTGATTTCATAAATGATGAGCATCACCTTTATGACTCTTGCTTATTATTTCTACCTCCTATACACGCGTACTGGGACTTAATAAATGCTTTTTATCACCTGTTAAATTCTTACCGATTCTTTATATACACTATTAACACTGTTGATGATTTCTTATGTTCTTTTTATCTCATAAAAAACTCTTACTGATGCTTTATTCCACTTCTGCAAGCTTTTGGTGCTTTTATAAATGCTTTGTATCACCTATAAACTCTTACTGATGCTATATACCACTTATACACGCTTTTGCTGCTTTTATAAATACTTTGTATCACCTACAAAACTCGTACTGATGCTTTATACCACTTGTAAATGCTTTTGGTGTTTTCATAAATGCTTTTTATCACCTATAAAGCTCTTACCGATTCTGTTTACCACTTATAAACGGTTTTTTTTCATTTATCACTGATTTTTTTCACATATAAGGCTTTTACTTATGTGCTTTAAAACTTATAACGGCGTTTTTTTCATTAATAAATTATTTGTATCACCGATAAACCTCTTAATGATGCTTTAAACCAACTATAACCGCTTTTAGTGCATTTATAAATGCTTTGTATCGCTGATAAAACTCTTACTGATGCTTTATACCACTTGCACAGGCTTTTGGGGCTTTTTCTAAATGCTTTGTATCACCTATAAAACTTGCTCTGATGCTTTGTACCACTTATAACCGATTTTCGTTCTTATAAAAATGCTTAGTATTTATTGTAAGACTCTTACTGTTCCTTGACGCAACTAATGACTGAGTATGTTAAGGTTATAAACACTTTGCATCATCTACAATACTCGGATTGATGCTTGTTACAACTTATGCAATCTTTTGTTGCTTTTATAAAAGCTTTTTTTCTCCTATAAAACTCTTACAGATGCTTTAAACAACTTTAACACACTTTTGTTGCTTTTATAAATGCTTTGTATCACCTAAGAAACTCTTACTGATGCTTTATACCACTTGTACAGGCTTTTGGTGCTTTTATAAATGTTTTGTCTCACCTATAAAACTCTTACTGATGCTTTATACCACTTATACACGCTTTTGGTGCTTTTATAAATGCTTTTTATCACCGGTAACACTCTTACTGATGCTTCATACCACTTTTAAGCGCTTTGAGGGGCTTTTATAAATGATTTTTATCACCAATACAACTGTTACTGATGCTTTATACAACTTGTACACGGTTTTGGTGCTTTTATAAATGCTTTGTATTACCTGTAAAACTCTTACTGATACTTTATACCACTTATACACGCTTTGTGTGCTTTTATAAATGCTTTGTATCACCTATAAAACTCTTAATGATGCTTTAAACCAATTGTGAACGCTATTAGCGGTTTTATAATTTCTTTTTATCGCTGATAAGACTCTTACTGATGCTTTATATCACTTGTACAGGCTTTTGGTGCTTTTTCTAAATGCTTTGTATCACCTATAAAACTCTTACTGATGCTTTATACTGCTTATACACATTTTTCTAAATGCTTTGTATCACCTATAAAACTCTTACTGATGCTTTATACCACTTATACAGGCTTTGTTTTCTTTTATAAATGCTTTGTATCCCCTATAAGACTCTTACTGATGCTGCATACCACTTGTGCACGCTTTTAGTGCTTTTACAAATGATTTGTATCTCCTATACAACTCTTATTAATGCTTTATACTCCTTTTGCAAGCTTTTGTTGCTTTTATAAATGTTTTATATCACCTATAAAACTCTTCCTGATGCTTTATATCACTTGTACACGCTTTTGGTGCTTTTATAAATGATTTTTATCACCTATAAAACTCTTACTGATGCTATAAAACTCTTACTGATGTTTTGATGCCTTATACACTCTTTGTGTGCTTTTATTTATTCGTTCTTTTACCATTAAGGCTCTTACTGATGTTTTATACCCCTTGTCTCCACTTACGGTAGTTCTTTAAATTACTTTTATCACATGCAAAAATCTAATTGATGCTTTATACTCTTGAACCTCATGTGGCGTTTTGGTCTTTTAAGTGTAGCCGTGGCACAAACTTCCACGAAGTGACAATAACATAAATGCTTTTTATGAACTGTAACACTCTGACTTATGCTTCATACCATTTGTAAACGCTGTTGATGTTTTTATAGATGCTTTGTATCACCTAATATACTCTTACTGATACTTTATAGTACTTGTACAAGATTTTGGTACTTTTATAAATAATTTGTATCACCTAAAAAACTCTTACTGATTCTGTTTACCACTTTTTCATGCTTTTTTAGTCTTTATAAATGATTTTTATCACCTGTAAGCCTCTAACTGTTGCATTATACCACTTGTACACACTTTTAGTGCTTTTATAAATGCTTTGTATCACATGTACAGCTCATACTGATGCTTTTTTCCACCTGTACATGCATTTGGTGCTTTTATAAATGCTTTGTATAACCTATAAAACTCTTACTGATGCTTTATACCACTTATACACGCTTTTGGTGCTTTTATAAATGCTTTTTATCTCCTATAAAACTCTTACTGATACCACTTATACAGGCTTTGTGTTCTTTTATAAATGATTTGAATCACCTATAAAAATCTTACTGATGCTCTATAGCACTTGTAAACGCTTTGTGTGCTTTTATAAATGCTTTGTATAACCTATACAACTCTTATTGATGCTTTATACCACTTGTAAACGCTTTTGGTGCTTTTATAAATGCTTTGTATCGCTGATAAGACTCTTACTGATGCTTTATACCACTTGTACAGGCTTTTGGTGCTTTTATAATGCTTTGTATCACCTATAAAACTCTTACTGATGCTTTTTACCACTTGTACACGCTTTTGGTGCTTTTATAAATACTTTGTAAAACCTATAAAACTCTTACTGCTTCTTTATAACACTTATTAAAGCTTTTACTGCTTTTATAAATGCTTTGTATCACCTATAAAACTCTTACTTATACCACTTGTAAACGCTTTGTGTTGATTTTTAAATGATTTTTTTCTCCTTTACGACATTTATTTAAGCTTTACACCAATTGTAAACGTTTGTCTTTCCTTTATAACTGAGTTGTTTTAACAACAAGACTCTTATTTAAACGTTACGCAAATTGTAACCAATTTTGTTGAATTTATAAATGCTTTTCTATCATATATACAACTCTTACTGATGCTTTATACCACTTGTGCACGCTTTTGGTGCTTTTATAAATGCTGTGTATCACTTATAATACTCTTACTTATATACCACTTATACACGCTTTTGGTGCTTTTATAAATGCTTCTTATCACCTATAAAACTCTTAATGATACTTTATACCACTTGTGCACGCTTTTTTCGCCTTTATAAATTCTTTGTATCACCTATATAATTCTTATTGATGCTTCATAAAACTTGTACACGCTTTTGGGAATTTTATAAATGCTTTTTATCACCGATAACACTCTCACTAATAGCTTATACCACTTGTAGAAGATTTTTGGGCTCTTATAAATTCTTTTTATTACCTTTACAATTCCTAATGATGCCTTATACCACTTGTACATGCTTTTTGTAATTTTATAAATGCTTGGTATCGCATGTAAATATATTTTTGATGTTCAGTTAAAATAACGAACGCCGTTGATGATTATATAAATGATTTTTTACACCTATACGATTCTCACTGATTCGTTGAACCACTTAAAAACGCTAGTCGTGCTTTTACAAATGCTTTATTTTCCCTTTACGACTCTTACTGATAATTTACACAACTTGTAACCGCTTTTTGTGCTTTTATAAATGCTTTGTATCACATATACAACTCTTACTGATGCTTTATACCACTTGCACACGCTTTTGGTGCTTTTATAAATGCTTTGTATCGCTGATAAAACTCTTACTGATGCTTTATACCACTTGTACAGGCTTTTGTTGCTTTTTCTAAATGCTTTGTATCACCTATAAAACTCTTACTGATGCTTTATACCACATATACACGCTTTGTGTGCTTTTATAAATGCTTTTTATCACTTATCAAACTCTTACTGATGCTTTATACCACTTATACCCGCTTTTGGTGCTTTTATAAATGCTTTTTATCACCTATAAAACTCTTACTGATGCCTTATACCACTTATACACGCTTTTGGTGCTTTTATAAATTCTTTGTATCACATATAAAACTCTTACAGATACTTTATACCACTTGCAAACGCTTTTGGCGGTTTTATAAATGTTTTTTATCACTTATAAGTCTCTTTCTTATGTTTTATATCATTTGTTCACACCATTGGTGCTTTTTCTAAATGATTTTTATCACCTATAAAACACTTTCTGATGCTTTATACCACATATAAACGCTTTTCTATCTTATACAACTGCTTTGTATTCCTTATAAGACTCTTACTGTGGCTTTTCACCACTTATATACGCTTTTTAGGCTCTTATAAATGTTTTTTATCGCCAATAAAACTCTTACTGATTCATTATTCCACTTGTTCATACTTTTGGTGCTTTTATTAATACTTTGTATCGCCGATAAAACTCTTCCTGATGCTTTATATCACTTGTACACGCTTTTGGTGCTTTTATAAATGATTTTTATCACCTATAAAACTCTTACTGATGCTCTATACCACTTGTAACACACTTTTGTTGCTTTTATAAATGCTTTGTATCACCTAAAAAACTCTTACTGATGCTTTATACCACTTATACACGTTTTTGTTGCTTTTATAAATTCTTTGTATCACCTATAAAACTCTTAATAATGCTTTAAAGCACACAGACACACTTTTGGTAATTTTATAAATGCTTTTTATCACATGTAAAACTCTTACTGATGCTTTTTAAAACTTATGCACGCCTTTTGTGCATTTATTAATGCTTTTTATCACCTATAAAACTCTTACTGCTACTTTACACAACTTAAACACGCTGATGGTGCTTTTATAAATGCTTTTTATCACTTCTAAAACTTTTATCGATGCTTTATACAACTTGTGCATGCTTTTGGTGCTTTTATAAATGCTTTGTATCACCTATAAAACTCTTACTGATGCTTTATACCACTTATACAAGCTTTTTGTGCTTTTATAAATGATTTGTATCACCTGTAAAACTCTCACTGATGCTGTATACCCCTTATACACGCTTTTGGTGGTTTTATAAATGCTTTGTATCACCTATAAAACTCTTACTGATGCTTTATACCATTTGTACATACTTATGTTACTTTTACAAATGATTTTTATAAGATGTAAGAATCTTAATGATGCTTAATAAAAATTGTAAACGCTTTCTTGGCTTTTATAAATGCTTTTTATCTCCTATAAGACTCTTGATGATACTTTATACAACTTATACACGCTTTTTGTGCTTTTATAAATGCTTTGTATCTCTTATAAAACTCTTACTGATGTTTTATATCACTTTTAAATAATTTTTGTGCTTTTTTAAAATCTTTGTATTGCCTTAAAAACTCTTACTGATGCTCTATAGCAATTGTAGAAGCTTGTTATCCTTTTATAAATGTTTTATATCACATGTAAGAGTGTTAATAATTCTTTATATCACTTGTAATTGCTTCTACCACTGTGTTACTTTTTTTAATACTGTTTGTCGGATATAAGTCTTTTCTTGATGGTATGTACCAATTGTACACGCTTTCCATTCTTTTATAATTGATGTTTTTAAACTATACAATTCTAGCTGATGCTTTGTACAACTTATAAAATCGTGTCGTTCTTTTACAAATGCTTTATATTAACTGTAAGACTCTTATTGAAGCTTCACGGAAATTATACATACTTTTGGTGCTTTTTAAATGCTCTTCATCACCTTTTGAACTATTATCGATGTTTTACATCACCTGTACGCGCTTTTGGGGAGTTTATAAGTGCGTTTTATCACATGTAAAGGCCTTACTGATGATTTATTCCTCTTCTGCAAGCTTTTTGTTCTTTTATAAATGCTTTGTATCACCTACAAAACTTTTAATGATGATTTTTACCCCTTATACAAAATTATGCTGCTTTTATAAACGCATTGTATCTACTGTTAAATTCTTAGCGTAGCTTTATATAACATGTGACCACTTTTTAGTAGTTCAAACACTATTTGGAGATGAGATGATACTCAGATTGATTAAACAGACTCCTGGAGCAAACTTTTTGTTCTTTCACTACTGCTGTTCTTGGCCTAACAGAATCTCGATGTTGCTGAATTCAGTATACGACCGCGGGTGGTGATTTTATAAATAATCTTTATAACAATTAAAGCACATCCTTATTCTATAAACCGAATGCAAAGACTTATAGGAATTTTATAAATACTATGTATAGCATATAAAGATCTTATTGATGGTTTATACCAATTGCACATTCTTTTTGTTATTTTCTAAATTATTTTTATTTACTGTAGAACTCTTACTCATTATCTATTCAACTTATAATCGCATTTGATACTTTTATAAATGCTTTGTATCACATGTAAAACTCTTACTGGAGCTTCATAAAGCTAGTACATGCTTTTTTTAATATCATAAATAATTTTCATAACCTAAACATCTGTTATTTATGCGTTATACAATTTGTGCAGGTTTTTAAGGAGTTTATATATGCTTTTTTTATCCTATACAACCCTTACTAATGCTTTATAACACTTGTGCACGCGTTTGTAGCTTTTAGATATGCTTTTTATTACCGGAAAAATTCTTACTGAAGCTTTTTACCACTTATACACATTATTAGTGATTATTTGAATGATTTGTATCACCTATAAAACTCTTACTGATGCTTTCTTCCACTTGTACACACGTTTGTTGATTCTATAAATGATTTGTATCCCCTGTATGATTCTTTCTGATTCCGTGCACCACTTGTAAACAATGTTAAGGATTTCATAAATGCTTTTTATCAACATTGAAGCTCTTAATGATGATTTATTCATATGGTAAACGCGTTTTTTACATTCATTAATGCTTTTCATCGCCTATAAAACTCTTACTGATGATTTATACCACTTGTAAAAGCTTTTGTTGCATTTATAAATTCTTTTAATCCTTTACACGACTATTACTGATGCTTTATACCGGGTGGAATCGGTTTCTGGGCCTTTATAAAGTATTTTTATGACCTATACAGCTCTTCATGAATCCTTTTTCCGGAGATAGACGCTTTTTGTGCTTTTATAAATGCTTTGTATCACCTATAAGTCTCTTAATGCTACCTTTTATCACTTGATAACACTTTTTTTTACTTTATAAATGCTTTTTTTATATAAAAAAGAATTAACTTATGACTAATAAAAAATGTACAGGCTTTTGGTCATTTTTTAATTTCTTTGCATCACCTATGAAATTCTTACTGATGCTTAATACAACTTATACACACATTTGTGGCGTTTATATATGATATTTATCACCTAGAAAACCCTTCATGAATCTTTATACAAATTGTTCAGACTTCTAGGGCGTTTATGAATACTTTTTATCTCCTGTACAACCGTTACTGAAACCTTATACCACTTATGAACGCTGTTAGTGCTTTTATAAATGATTTTTAATACCTGTAAAATTCTTATTGAAGCTTTTTACCACTTATTCACGTTATTATTAATTATATGAATAATTTTTTTTTCCTATTATACTCTTATTTATAATCTACACAACTTGTACAGATTTGTTGTTCTTTTATAAATGCTTTAGATTAATTATCCGACTGTGGTTTATAATTTGTGCAAATTGTACACGAGTTTGGTACTTTTTTAATTTACAGTCATCACATGTAAGTCTATTATCTGTGAAGTGCATCGCCTGTAAACACTGAAGAGTTCATCTTAAGTTATGTGTCTAACAGTGAAAACTCTGACATTTTATTCGCTAAAATTTAGGACGCTTTTGGTTCTTATATAAATGCAGATCATGTAATGTAAGACTCACACTTAATCCAAATAAACTTAATTAAAGTTGATTGTGCTATTATAGACGATTAGTATCTAAAATTCAATTTTTACTGAAGCTTTATAAAACTTGTTAACACTTTTGGGGCTTTCATCATTAATTTTTTTATCCTGTAAGAATGTAACTGATGCTTTATACCACTTGCAAATGCCTTTGGTTCTTTTATAATTGATCTTTATCACCTGTAAAACTCTTACTGAAGAGTTATACCACTTATACACGCTTTTGGTGCTTTTATAAATGCTTTGCATCGCTGATAAAACTCTTATTGATGCTTTATACCACTTGTACACGCTTTTGGTGCTTTTATAAATGCTTTGTATTTCCTATAAAACTCTTACTGATGCTTTATACCACTTATAAACGCATTTGGTGCTTTTATAAATGCTTTGTATCACCTGTAAAACTCTTACTGGTGTTTCATAAAACTTTTACTTTCTTTTGGTGCTTTTATAAATACTTTGTATCAGTGATTATAATTCTACTGATGCTTTTTACCACTTGTACTGGTTTTTGGTTCGTTTATTAATACTTTATATCAACTATAAGTTTCTTATTGATGCTTTATGCCACTTATAAATACTTTTTGTGCTTTTTAAATTCTCTTCATTAACTATAGAACTCTTACAGATGTTTTATATATCCTTTACACGCATTTGGGGCGTTTATAAATGCTATTTATAACCTATAAAACTCTTCATGTAGATTTATAAATCTTCTACAGGCTTTTAGTGATTTTATCAATTCTTTTTATCTCCTATAAAACTCTTACTGAAGCTTTATAACACTTATTAACGCTTTTAGTGATTTTATAAATGCTTTGTATCACCTATAAAATTCTTATTGATGCTTTATACCACTTATACACGTCTATTGGTCGTTTATAAATACTGTGCAACACCTGTTAAACTGTTCCTTTATATCCATGACCAGTAGAAACATGTATGGCGCTTAAATAAGCGATTTTTATCTCATGTATGTTTCTGATTTATGATGTACACCACCTTTGTAAAAGTGTAATTATGGCATAAATGCTTTTTATCAACAAGGAAGATAGGACCGATAATGTATTCAAATGTTAAACATCAGTTGTGTATTCTCTAAGGATGTTCATTACATTGCAACTCTTGATGATGTTTTATTCTACACATTAGCGCTTTTGGTTCATTTTTCAATTATTTTTATCCTTTGCACGACTCTTAATGATGCTTTATAAAGGTTGTACTCGGTTTCTAGGACTTTATAAAGGATTTGCATGAAATATACGGCTATGACTGAAGCTTTCTACTGCTGGTAGATGCTGTTTCTACTTTTAAAAATGAATTGTATCACCTAAAAAACCCTAACTGATGATTGATACAACTCATACATGCTTTTGGTGCTTTTATAAATAATTTTTGAATTCGGTCATTACACTGTCTGCTTGTATTGGCGGGAGTACTGTCCGCTACTTATCATTATAGCTATAGGGGGAAACACTCTGCTACCTTATATTATAGCTATATGGGGGGACTGCCCGCTCTTAACTGTTATAGATATACGGGGAGACACCCCGCTCTTAACTGTTATAGATATATGGGGTGACACCCCGCTCTTATCTGTTATAGATATATGGGGAGACACCCCGCTCTTAACTGTTATATCAATACTACTTACGTTCCTTAAATTGTCAAGAGTTTCCCCTTAATTTTATTAAAGAAATGTGGTGTCTTGGAGTTCTTGCAAAAAATTAATTATTTGATTTTCGTTTTAAGATCCGTGCATTTTTAAGCTTAAATAGTCAGAGATTTGGAAAAAATATTATAAGGCTTAAGAAGAACTTTTGCGGACAAAGTTGGACACTATCTTGGTACAAATACTATCTGTGTGTGTCTCTTTGGGTTGTGTGTGTTTCTTTGGACTATGTGTGTCTCTTTAGTCTGTGTGTGTCTCTTTGGGCTATGTATGTCTCTTTGGGCTGTTTGAGTCTTTTTGGTCTGTTTGTGTCTCTTTGGGCTGTGTGTGTTTATTTGGGCTATGTGTGTCTCTTTGGGATATGTGTGTCTCTTTGGGCTGTTCGAGTCTTTTTGGTCTGTGTGTGTTTCTTTTGGCTGTTTCAGTTTTTTGGTCTGTGTGTGTCTCCTTTGGCTGTTTGTGTCTATTTGTCTTTGGGTGTCTCTTTAGGCTGTGTGTGTCTCTTCGGGCTGGATGTGTCTCTTTGGGCTGTGTGTGTCTCGTTGGGCTATGTGTGTCTCTTTTGGCTGTTTCAGTTTTTTGGTCTGTGTGTGTCTCTTTGGGCTCTTTGTGTTTATTTGTCGGTGGGTGTCTCTTTAGGCTGTGTGTGTCTCTTCGGGCTGTGTGTGTCTCTTTGGGCTGTTTGAGTTCTTTTGGTCTGTGTGTGTCTCTTTGGGCTGTGTGTGTCTCTTTGGGCTGTGTGTGTTTCTTTGGACTACGTGTGTCTCTTTTGTCTGTGTGTGTCTCTTTGGGCTGTGTGTGTCTCTTTGGGCTGTTTGAGTCTTTTTGGTCTGTTTGTGTCTCTTTGGGCTGTGTTTGTTTATTTGGGCTATGTGTGTCTCTTTGGGCTATGTGTGTCTCTTTGGGCTGTTCGAGTCTTTTTGGTCTGTATGTGTTTCTTTTGGCTGTTTGTATCTCTTTGGGCTGTGGGTGTCTCTCTGGGATGGGCGTGTCTCTTTGGGCTGTGTTTGTCTCTTTGGACTACACATGTCTCTTTCGGACACGTACAAAAGGCTGTAGACTCAAAAGCCTGTTTGAGGCTTTTTGTTTTGTGTGTGTCTCTTTGGGCTGTTTGTGTCTCTTTGGGCTCTGTGTGTCGCTTTGGGCTGTTTGAGTCTTTTTGGTCTGTGTGTGTCTCTTTGGGCTCTGTGTATCTCTTTGGGATGTGTGTGTCTCTTGGGCTCTGTCTCTTTGGGCTGTGTGTTTCTCTTTGGGCAGTGTGTGTCTCTTTGGGCTATGTGTGTCTCTTTAGGCCGTGTGTGTCTCTTTGGGCTATTTGTGTCTCTTTGGGCTGTTTGAGTCTTTTTCAACATACATATCAAACTAATTGTCTTTTAATGCTGATTTTGAATAAATTCAACTGACTAACTTAAACTGGCCCCATCAAAAGTTACAAAACAATTATTAGTTATTGAAGTAGATAGAAACGGGGATGTCATTGTGTAATTGTTCCTGTGATGATGTTTCTGTTTGGTTTCTATTAGGCTATGAAGAAAACTTCGACATTGTTAACATGTAGATTCAGAAAAGTGTACTTATTTGTCTAGAGGCTTTTTACCCGTTTAAAAAAAAAATTATTTTGCCTTAATCGAATATTAATTGGCTTTGGAAATTTCTAGCTCTTCTATCTCTGTTCGCGTTTGTTCTTCTGGGTTTTGAAATCCCCAATTCTCTTTTTTTTTCTTATTTTTACTATTTTGTCTATTCGACTAAACTGTACTGATTTATATTTAGACTACACGAGAGGGCGGTTCGTCATTGAGTAACAATAAGACCAAACAAGGATCTTTGTCTTCCCTTTGCTTGTGATGCTAAACAACTAATCAATTATTCGGGTTAGCTTTAACAAATGTAATTCTATTTCTTATTGGGTCATAAAATGTCATATTTTCGAAACACCTCTAATCCTAAGAAACTCGGAAATGACAGCTTCTAACCTATAAACGGACCACAATTTATGAGTTGCCTTTGCTAAATTATAGCAGCTTTATCCTGGAACGATAAATCCATAGCCTGTAGATATAGTAAGGCGGAATTAGAAACCTGTTTGCTACTATTATACCTAAAATTCTCCTGTTTCTGCCAAAGTTTTTACGGTCCAGTTAGATTTTTCTTTACGTATTGTCTTTTATTTTTTCTTTTAATTGGTGGTACAAATCCTTTATTATTCAGTGATATACGGCATTACTACATTGCATTTATTATTAAAACTAATACTACGTATTTTGTATGACCTCTGGATTTTTGGATTGTTTTGGGAATTGTAAGTGTATATGATTTAAACATTATTTGTATTTCATGATTTATTTGTATTTCATGATTTACCAAGTGTTGTACCATTGTCTCTTTTAATGCACAATAAACGTAATTGTACGTATACCAAACCTCTTTTTAGCGTTAGTTTATTCTCTCGATAAATCTCAGTCGGTACGCCCAAGATAATTAAGCAGGCTAAGGCCTAAGGCACGATACCAAAGTTTACTTGCCTTAGGACCGTAATTTTTTCCCCTACAAGGGTAGATTAACGCTCCAACTCTAGGATGTGTGTGTCTCTTTGGGCTGTTTGAGTCTTTTTGGTCTGTGTGTGTCTCTTTGGGTGGTGTGTGTCTCTTTGGGCCATGTGTGTCTCTTTAGGCTTTGTGTGTGTCTTTGGGCTATGTGTGTCTCTTTGTGCTGTTTGAGTCTTTTTGGCCTATGTGTGTCTCTTTGGGCTGTTTGTTTCTCTTTGGGCTGGGGGTTTCTCTCTGGGATGTGCGTGTCTCTTTGGGCTGTGTTTGTCTCTTTGGGCTGTGCGTGTCTCTTTGGGCTATGTGTGTCTCGCTGGGCTATGTGTGTCTCTTTGGGGTGTTTGAGTCTTTTTGGTCTTTTTGTGTCTCTTTGGGCTGTTTGTGTCTCTTTGGGCTGTTTGTGTCTCGTTGGGATATGTGTATCTCTTTGGGCTGTTTGAGTCTTTTTGGTCTGTGTGTGTCTCTTTGGGCTGTTTGTGTCTCTTTGTCTGTATGTGTCTGTTTGGGATGCGTGTGTCTCTTTAGGCTGTGTGTGTCTCTTCCGGCTGTAAGTGTCTCTTTGGGCTGTTTGAGTCTTTTTAGTCTGTGTGTGTCTCTTTGGGTTGTGTGTGTCTCTTTGGGCTGTGTGTGTCTCTTTAGGCTGTGTGTGTCTCTTTGTGCTGTTTGAGTCTTTTTGGTCTGTGTGTGTCTCTTTAGACTGTTTGTGTCTCTTTGGGCTTTGTGTGTCTCTTTGGGCTATGTGTGGCTCTTTGGGCTGTTTGAGTCTTTTTGGTCTGTGTGTGTCTCTTTGGGCTGTGTGTGTCTCTTTGGGCTGTTTGAGTCTGTTTGGTCTGTCTTTGTCTCTTTTGGCTGTTTGTGTCTATTTTGGCTGTTTGGGTGTCTTTGGGCTGTGGGTGTCTCTTTAGAATGTGTTTGTCTCTTTAGGCCGTGTGTGTCTCTTTGGGTTGTGTGTGTCTCTTTGGGCGGTTTGAGTCTTTTCGGTCTGTTTGTGTTTCTTTGGGCTGTTTTTGTTTCTTTGGGCTGTGGGTGTCTCTAACAACCCACAGAGACACACACAGCCCAAAGAGACACACACATCCTAGAGAGACACCCATAGACACCCACATCCCAAAGAGACACAAATAGCCCAAAGACACACACACACAGCCCAAAGAGACACACATAGACCAAACAGACGCAAACAGCCGAAAGAGACGCACACAGTCCAAAGAGACATACAGAGACCAAAAAGACTCAAACAGCCCAAAGTGACACACAAAGCCCAAAGAGACACACAAATCCCACAGAGACACACACAGCCCAAAGAGACAAAAACTGCCCAAAGAGATAAACACAGACCAAAAAGACTCAAACAACCCAAAGAGACACACACAGCCCAAAGTGACACAAACAGCCCAAAGAGACACACACAGACCAAAAAGACTCAAACAGACCAAAGAGACACACACAGACCAAACAGACACACACAGCCTAAGGAGACACACACATCCCAAAGAGACACTCACAGCCGAAAGAGATGCAAACAGCCAAAAGAGACACACACAGACCAAAAAGACTCAAACAGTCCAAAGAGACACACACAGCCCAAAGAGAAACACACAGCCCAAAGAAACACACACATCCCAAAGAGACATTCACAGCCCAAAGTGACAAAAACAGCACAAAGAGACACACACAGACCAAAAAGACTCAAAAAGCCCAAAGAGACACACACAATCCAAACAGACACACACAGCCTAAGGAGACACACACATCCAAAAGAGACACCCACAGCCCAAAGAGACAAAAACAGCCCAAAGAACCAACACACAGACCAAAAAGACTCAAACTGCCCAAAGAGACATAAACAACCCCAAGAGACACACACAGCCTAAGGAGGCACACACATCAAAGATCCGAAGGGCTGTGGAGCCCAAAGATACACAAACAGCCCAAAGAGACACACATAAGCCAAAAAGACTCATAGAGAAATAAACAGCCCATAGAGACACACATAGCCAAAAGAGACACGCACAGCCTAAAGAGACACACGCATCCGAAAGAGACACCCACAGCCCAAAGAGACACAAACAGCCCAAAGAGACATACACAGACTAAAAAGACTCAAACAGTCCAAAGAAAAAAACACAGCCCAAAGAGACACACACAGCCTACAGAGACACACACATCCCAAAGAGACACCCACAGTCTAAAGAGACAAAAACAGCCCAAAGAGACACACACAGACCAGGGAGACTTAAACAGCCCTGATAGAAACATATAGCCCAAAGAGACACACACATCCCAGAGAGACACCCACAGTCCAAAGAGATACAAACAGCCAAAAGAAACAAACACAGACCAAAAAGACTCAAACAGCCCAAAGGGACACTCACAGCCCAAACAGACTCACACAGCCTAAGAAGACACAAACAGCCCAAAGAGACACCTACAGACCAGGGAGACTTAAACAGCCCCGATAGACACATATAGCCCAAAGAAACAAACACATCCCAGAGAAACACCCACAGTCCAAAGAGATACAAACAGCCAAAAGAAACACACACAGACCAAAAAGACTCAAACAACCCAAAGAGACACAAACAGACAAAAAAGACTCAAAAACACCAAAAAGACTTTGGGTTATGTGTGTTTCTTTGGGCTGTTTGAGTCTTTTTGGTCTGTGTGTGTCTCTTTCGGCTCTTTGTGTCTCTTTGGACTGTGTGTGTTTCTTTGGGCTGTTTGTGTCTCTTTGGGCTGTGGGTGTCTCTCTGGGTTGCGTTTGTCTCTTTGGGCTGTGTGTGTCTCTTTGGGCTATGTTTGTCTCTTTAGTCTGTGTGTGTGTCTCTTTGGGCTGTTTGTGTCTCTTTAGGCTCTGTGTGTCTCTTTGGGCTATGTGTGTCTCTTTATTCTGTGTGTGTGTCTCTTTGGGCTGTTTGTGTCTCTTTGGGCTGTGTGTTTCTCTTTGGGCTATGTGTGTTTCTTTGGGGTATTTGAGTCTTTTGGTCTGTGTGTGTCTCTTTGGGCTGTTTGGGTGTCTTTGGGCTGTGGGTGTCTCTTTAGAATGTGTTTGTCTCTTTAGGCTGTGTGTTTCTCTTTGGGTTGTGTGTGTCTGTTTGGGCGGTTTGAGTCTTTTCGGTCTGTTTGTGTTTCTTTGGGCTGTTTTTGTTTCTTTGGGCTGTGGGTGTCTCAAACAACCCAAAGAGACACACACAACCCAAAGAGACACACACATCCTAGAGAGACACCCATAGACACCCACATCCCAAAGAGAAAAAAACAGCCCAAAGAAACACACACAGACCAAAAAGACTCAAATAGCCGAAAGAAACACACAGCCCAAAGAGACACAAACAGCTCAAAGAGACACACACAAAACAAAAAGACTCAAACATCCCAAAGAGACACACATAGCCCAAAGACACACACACAGCCCAAAGAGACACAAACAGACGCAGAGACAAACATAGACCAAAAAGACGCAAACAGCCGAAAGAGACGCCTACAGCCCAAAGAGACACATACAGACCAGAAAGACTCAAACAGCCCAAAGTGACACACAGAGCCCAAAGAGACACAAACAGCTCAAAGAGACACACACAAAACAAAAGACTCAAACATCCCAAAGAGACACACATAGCCCAAAGACACACACACAGCCCAAAGAGACACAAACAGACGCAGAGACAAACATAGACCAAAAAGACGCAAACAGCCGAAAGAGACGCCTACAGCCCAAAGAGACACATACAGACCAAAAAGACTCAAACAACTCAAAGAAACACAGGCAGCCCAAAGAGATACACACATCCCAAAGAGAAAAACACAGCCCAAAGAGACACACACATCCAAAAGAGACACCCACAGCCCAAAGTTACACAAATAGCCCAAAGAGACACACACAGACCAAAAAGACTCAAATTGCCCAAAGAGACACACACAGCCCAAAGAGAAACACACAGCCCAAAGAGACACACACATCCCAAAGAGACATTCACAGCCCAAAGTGACACAAACAGCCCAAAAAGACACAAACAGACCAAAAAGACTCAAACAGCCCAAAGAGACACACACACAGCCCAAACAGACACACTTAGCCTAAGGAGACACACACATCCCAAAGAGACACCCACAGCCCAAAGAGACACAAACAGCCCAAAGAACCAACACACAGACCAAAAAGACTCAAACTGCCCAAAGAGACACAAACAGCCCCAGGAGACACACACAGCCTAAGGAGGCACACACATCAAAGATCCAAAGGGCTGTGGAACCCAAAGATACACAAAGAGCCCAAAGAGACACACATTGACCAAAAAGACTCATAGAGACAAAAACAGCCCATAGAGACACACATAGCCAAAAGAGACACGCACAGCCTAAAGAGACAAACGCATCCGAAAGAGACGCCCTCAGCCCAAAGAGACACAAACAGCCCAAAGAGACACACACAGACCAAAAAGCCTCAAACAGATAAAAAAAAACACAGCCCAAAGAGACACACATAGCCTACAGAGACACACACATCCCAAAGAGACACCCACAGTGATTCTTTTGATCTGTGTGTGTATCTTTGGGCTGTTTGGGTATCTCTTGGCTGTTGTTGTCTCTTTGGAATATATTTGTCTCTTTAGGCTCTATGTGTCTCTTTGGGCTGTCTGCGTCTCTTTGGGCTGTTTGAGTCTTTTTGGTCTGTGTGTGTTTCTTTGGGCTCTTTTTGTCTCTTTGGGCTGTGGGTGTCCCTTTAGGATTTGTGTGTCTCTTTGGGGTGTTTGTGTCTCTTTGGGCTGTGTGTGTCTCTTTAGGCTATGTGTGTCTCTTTAGGCTTTGTGTGTCTCTTTGGGCTGTTTGAGTCTTTTTGGTCTGTGTGTGACTCTTTGGGCTGTTTGTGTCTCTTTGTCTGTGTGTATCTCTTTGAGCTGTGTTTGTCTCTTTTGACTATGTGTTTTTCTTTAGTCTGTGTGTGTCTCTTTGGGCTAAGTGTGTCTCTTTGGGCTGTTTGAGTCTCTTTGGGCTGTGGGTTTCTCTATGGGATGTATGTGTCTCTTTGGGCTGTGTTTGTCTCTATGGGCTGTGGGCATCTCTTTGGGATGTGCGTTTCTCTTTAGGCTGTGTTTGTCTCTTTGGGCTGAGTGTATCTCTTGGGCTATTTGAGTCTGTTTGGTCTGTGTGTGCCTCTTTGGGCTGTTTGTGTCTCTTTGGGCTGTGGATGTCTCTTTGGGATGTGTGAGTCTCTTTGGGCTCTGTGTGTCTCTTTAGCCTGTGTGTGTCTCTTTGGGCTGTTTGAGTCTTTTTGGTCTGTGTGTGTCTTTTTGGGATGCATGTTTCTCTTTGGCTGTGTGTGTCCCTTTGGGCTGCGTGTGTCTCTTTGTGCTGTTTGTGTGTCTTTGGGCTGTGTGTCTCTTTGGTCTGTGTGTGTGTCCCTTTGGGCTGTTTGAGTCTTTTTGGTCTGTGTGTGTCTCTTTGGGCTGTTTGTTTCTCTTTGGGCTGTGTGTGTCTCTTTGGGCTGTTTGTGTCTCTTTGGGCTGTGGGTGTCTCTTTGGGTTATGTGTGTCTCTTTAGGTTATGTCTATCTCTTTGGTCTCTTTGTGTCTCTATGTCCGTGTGTGTCTCTTTGAGCTGTGTGTGTCTTTTTGGACTATGTGTGTCTCT
The DNA here is from genome assembly GCF_049724085.1 of Artemia sp. Qi Xiang Cuo. Classification (NCBI taxonomy): domain Eukaryota; kingdom Metazoa; phylum Arthropoda; class Branchiopoda; order Anostraca; family Artemiidae; genus Artemia; species Artemia sp. Qi Xiang Cuo. The sequence continues at coordinate 53,222,231 of NC_142795.1, forward strand.
TTAGTCTGTGTGTATCTCTTTGGGCTATGTGTGTCTCTTTGGGCTGTTTGAGTCTTTTTGGTCTGTGTGTGTTTCTTTGGGCTGTTTGTGTCTCTTTGGGCAGTGGGTTTCTCTCTGGGATGTGCGTGTCTCTTTGGGCTGTGTTTGTCTCTTTGGGCTGTTGGTGTCTCTTTGGGATGTGTGTTTCTCTTTAGGCTGTGTGTGTCTCTTTGGGCTTTGCGTGTCTCTTTGGGCTATTTGAGTCTTTTTGGTCTGTGGTTGTCTCTTTGGGATGTTTGTGTCTCTTTGGGCTGTGGGTGTCTCTTTGGGATGTGTGAGTCTCTTTGGGCTCTGTATGTCTCTTTTGTCTGTGTGTGGGTCCCTTTGGGCTGTTTGAGTCTTTTTGGTCTGTGTGTGTCTCTTTGGGCTGTTTGTTTCTCTTTGGGCTGTGTGTGTTTCTTTGGGCTGTGTGTGTCTCTTTGGGCTGTGGGTGTCTCTTTGGGATATGTGTGTCTCTTTAGGCTGTGTGTGTCTCTTTGGGCTGTTTGTGTCTCTTTGGGCTGTGGGTGTTTCTTTAGAATGTGTTTGTCTCTTTAGGCTGAGTGTGTCTCTTTGAGGTGTATGAGTCTCTTTGGGCTGTTTGAGTTTTTTTGGTCTGTTTGTGTTTCTTTGGGCTGTTTTTGTATCTTTGGGCTGTGGGTTTCTCTCTTGGATGTGTGTGTCTGTTTGGGCTGTGTGTCTCATTTTGGGCTGTGTGTGTTTCTTTGGGCTGTTTCTATCTCTTTGGGCTGTGTGTGTCTCTTTGGCCTATGCGTATCTATACGCTGTGTGTGTCTTTTGGGCTATGCGTGTCTCTTTGGGCTGTTTGAGTCTTTTTGGTCTTTGTGTGTCTTTTTGGGCCATTTGTGTCTTTTTGTGCTGTGTGTGTCACTTTGGGCTATGTGTGTCTCTTTGGGCTGTTTGAGCCTTTTTGGTCTTTGTGTGTTTCTTTGGGCTGTTTGTGTCTCTTTGCGCTGTGGGTGTCTCTCTGGGATGTATGTGTCTCTTTGGGCTGTGTGTGTCTCTTTGATCCGTGCGTGTCTCTTTGGGCTGTTTGAGTCTTTTTGGCCTGTGTGTGTCTCTTTGGTTTGTTTGAGTCTTTTTGGTCTGTGTGTGTCTCTTTGGGCTATTTGTGTCTCATTGGGCTGTGGGCGTCTCTTTGGGCTGTGTGTTTCTCTTTAGGCTGTGTGTGTCTCTTTGGGCTGTGTGTGTCTCTTTGGGCTGTTTGAGTCTTTTTGGTCTGTGTGTGTCTCTTTGGGCTGTTTGTGTTTCTTTGGGCTGTGTATGTCTCTTTGGGCTGTGTGTTTCTCTTTGGGCTGTTTGGATCTTTATGGTCTGTTTGTGTTTCTTTGGGCTGTTTTTGTCTGTTTGGGCTGTGGGTGTCTCTTTGGGCTGTGTGTGTCTCTATGGGCTGTTTGTGTCTTTTTGGGCTGTGTGTGTCTCTTTGGGCTATGTGTGTCTTTACGCTGTGTGTGTCTCTTTGGGCTATGTGTGTCTCTTTGGGCTGTTTGAGTCTTTTTTTGTCTGTATGTGTCTCTTTGGGCCGTTTGTGTCTCTTTGGGCTTGGTGTGTCTCTTTGGGCTATGTGTGTCTCTTTGGGCTGTTTGAGCCTTTTTGGTCTTTGTGTGTTTCTTTGGGCTCTTTGTGTGTCTTTGGGCTGTGGGTATCTCTCTGGGATGCAAGTGTCTCTTTGGGCTGTGCGTGTCTCTTTGGACTGTTTGAGTCTTTTTGGACTGTATGTGTCTCTTTGGGCTGTTTGAGTCTTTTTGGTCTATGTATGTCTCTTTGGGCTATTTGTGTCTCTTTGGGCTGTGGGCGTCTGTTTGGGATGTGTGTTTCTCTTTAGGCTGTGTGTGTCTCTTTGGGCTGTGTGTGTCTCTTTGGGCTGTTTGAGCCTTTTTGGTGTGTGTGTGTCTCTTTGGGCTGTTTGAGTCTTTTTGGTCTGTTTGTTGGTTCTTTGGGCTGTTTGCGTCTCTTTGGTTAGTGGGTGTCTCTTTGGGAGTTGTTTGTCTCCTTAGGCTGTATGTGTGTGTTTGGGCTGTGTGTGTCTCTTTGGGCAGTTTGAGTCTTTTTGGTCTGTGTTTGTCTCTTTGGGCTGTTTGTGTCTCTTTGGGCTATGGGTGTCTCTTTGGGATGTGTGTGTCTCTTTGGGCTGTGTATTTCTCTTTGGGCTATGTGTGTCTCTTTGGGTTGAGTGTGTTTCTTTGGGCTGTTTGAGTCTTACTGGTCTGTTTGTGTCTCTTTGGGCTGTTTGCGTCTCTTTGGGCTGTGGGTGTCTCTTTAGGAAGTGTGTCTCCTTAGGCTGTGTATGTCTGTTTGGGAGGTGTGTGTCTCTTTGGGCTGTTTGAGTCTTTTTGGTCTTGTGTGTCTCTTTGGGCTGTTTGTGTCACTTTTTGCTGTGGGTGTCTCTTTGGGATGTGTTTGTTTCTTTGGGTTGTGCGTTTTATCTTTGGGCTGTGTGCGTCTCTTTGGGCTGTGTGTGTCTCTTTGGGTTGTTTGAGTCTTTTTGGTCTGTGTGTGTTTCTTTGGGCAGAGTGTGTCTCTTTGGGCTGTTTGAGTCTTTTTGTCTTTGTGTGTCTCTTCGGGCTGTTTGTGTCACTTTGGGCTATGTTTGTCTCTCTGGTATGTGTGTGTCTCTTTGGGCTCCGTGTGTCACTTTGGGCTGTTTGAGTCTTTTTGGTCTTTGTGTGTCTCTTTGGGCTGTGTTTGTCTCTTTCGGCTGTTTACGTCAATTTGGGCTGTGTTTGTCTCTTTGGGCTGTGTGTGTTTCTTTGGGCTGTTCGAGTCTTTTTGGTCTGTGTGTGTTTTTTTGGCTGTTTGTATCTCTTTGGGATGTGTGTTTCTCTTGGGGCTGTGTGTGTCTCTTTGGGCTGTACGTGTCTCTTTGGGCTGTTTGAGTCTTTTTGGTCTCTGTGTTTCTCTTTGGGCTGTTTGAGTCCTTTTTGCTGTGTGTGTTATTTTGGGCTGTTTGTGTCTCTTTGGGCTGTGTGTGTCTCTTTGGGCTATGTGTGTCTCTTTGGGCTGTTGGAGTCTTTTTGGTCTAGGTGTGTTTCTTTTGGCTGTTTGTGTATCTTTGGGCTGTGAGTGGGTCTTTGGGCTGTGTGTGTCTCGTCGGGCTATGTGTGTCTCTTTTGGCTGTTTCAGTTTTTTGGTCTGTGTGTGTCTCTTTGGGCTGTGTGTGTCTCTTTGTCTGTGGGTGTCTCTTTAGGCTGTGTGTGTCTCTTTTTGCTGTGTGTGTCTCTTTGGGCTGTTTGAGTTCTTTTGATCTGTGTGTGTCTCTTTGGGCTGTGTGTGTCTCTTTGGGTTGTGTATGTTTCTTTGGGTTGTGTGTGTTTCTTTGGACTATGTGTGTCTAGTATGTGTGTGTCTCTTTGGGCTTTTTGTGTCTCTTTGGGCTGTTTGAGTCTTTTTGGTCTGTTTGTGTCTCTTTGGGCTATCTGTGTCGCATTGGGCTGTTCGAGTCTTTTTGGTCTGTTCGTGTTTCTTTTGGCTGTTTTTATCTCTTTGGGCTGTGGGTGTCTCTCTGGGATGTATGTGTCTCTTTGGGCTGTGTTTGTCTCTTTGGACTGTACATGTCTCTTTAGGACACGTACAAAAGGCTGTAGACTCAAAAGCCTGTTTGAGTATTTTTGTTTTGTGTGTGTCTCTTTGGGCTGTTTGTGTCTCTTTGGGCTGTGGGTATCTCTTTGGGATGTGTGTGTCTCTTTAGGCTGAGTGTGTCTCTTTGGGCTCTGTGTGTCGCTTTGGGCTGTTTGAGTATTTTTAGTCTGTGTGTGTCTCTTTGGGCTGTGTGTGTCTCTTTGGGATGGGTGTGTCTCTTGGGCTCTGTCTCTTTGGGCTGTGTGTGTCTCTTTGGGCTATGTGTGTCTCTTTAGGCCGTGTGTGTCTCTTTGGGCTATTTGTGTCTCTTTGGGCTGTTTGAGTCTTTTTCAACATACATATCCAACTAATTGTCTTTTAATGCTGATTTTGAATAAATTCAACTGACTAACTTAAACTGGCCCCATCAAAAGTTACAAAACAATTATTAGTTATTGAAGTAGATAGAAACGGGGATGTCATTGTGTAATTGTTCCTGTGATGATGTTTCTATTTGGTTCCTGGAGACAATCTACTTATAGGCTATGTGAACATTGACTTAACTAACACCAGTGTCTCTTAGATTCCCTCTATGACTTAACTAATACCTGCTGACCCTTTGAAGCAGGGCGTCACGGGAATCCGGGGGTGTGTCTTCTTAAAAGTAAACATTTTCCTGTGACATAACACACACTTGCATCTCTTAGAAAAATAATAACACCTGCATCTTAAAGACCTTTTTTGTAAAGTGTCGGGACTAGGATTCGAAAGGACGGCCCTTTTAGGATCCAAAAAGGGGATGCTACTTACAGTGAAAGCCACAGGGCCTAGTGGGTCTATTGGTAAATCCTGATCTGGTTTCACTGCAATTTTCATTTTATTTTCAATGTTGTAATAAGTACAAAAGAAAATATTTTTAATATAGTTCGTTTTAGTAAAGCGCCAAATACGCAGTAGGCATTATGCTACTGTTAGGGACACGAACAGTAGGCATACTCTGGTATGTAGTGAAGAATATGGGTGTCTTGAACAGTTTTGGAAAGAGTTAATAAGATCAAACTGAATTCCCATGATTCTTGGAACAGAATATCGTTAAAGAGTTTTTTGGCTGGGAGGTGGGGCACGGAGGAGGGCCAGTTCTCGGCCCCCATGATTTTTGGCATAAAATATCGTTAACAAGTGTTTTTGTTTGGGAGGGGAAGTTCAGGCTATGGAGGGAGGGCCGGGGTTCAGTTCCCATGATTTATCATTGATAATTTCTTGGGTAGAGGGAGCGGTATCAGGCCATGGAGGACCAGGCTTCAGCTCCCATAAGTTTTGGAATTAAATATTGTTGATAAATTGTTTTTTAGGAGTGGCGGGTTGGTCCATGGAGGGTCAGGGGTGAGTTGCCATAATTTCTCGAATAAAGTATTGTAATTTTTTGGAGGGAGGGGGCGGGTCGGGCAATGTAGAGAAGGCCAGGGGCCAGCTCGCTTAAGTTTTGGAATAAAATATCGTTCATAAGTTTGTTTAGTGAGGGTGGGGTGATTTATCTAATCTTTGAACTATTTTGGAAACCTGGCATAAGAACCTTATATGCCCTCTGGGCATAGCATACAAGACTTGCCCCCGAGTTCTGGGGGATTGTGTTGACCCTGGAGTTTTTGTTATCCAATCTTTAGACTTATTTGATCAAAATGGCTATCTTAAAATTCGATCGAATGAGCAGAAAGGCCCCTATTGATCCGATCCCTCACCCCTGCTGCCATCTACAATTTAGTTTAATGCCGACGGGAGTCCATATATGGGCATAGAGTCCCTAGGGAGAACACCTGTGCTGTCAGTCCGACGGGGAACCATATATGGGCATGAAATCCCCAGGGAGAACACGTTTCCGAGAAATTGATTGCTTAATCGAAGAGGAAATGGATTTCTGAGAAATTGATTGCGTAATCGAAGGGGAAGTGGATTTCAGAGAACTTGATTGCGTAATCGATTGGGAATTTTATTGATCCGATAACGGGAAACAAATCACGTGTCTCCTTCTAAGCCAATCAGAGGGCTGGTTACATATTAGCGTTGGAGGATTGCAAAGAATATAAGGAAAGGATTTATGCTATAGTTTTTATTAGTCTGTGAAGAGAATTCAAAGAAGTGAGAAGAAAAGTTTGACTTTACTCATTTGGATATATATTTGTGTTGATGATGATGACGAGTGGAATGTTTACCCTATTAGAAGTTGATAGGGGAGTTGATGGCGATAACACAAGAGCACCAAACATTGCGGTGGAAATCACGAGAGGATCACGGCTTTGTCTGGAATGGGATGAAGTATATGCAAGATATGTGATATCCTTGAGCAAATTTAAAATGGAGGATCAATTATGTTTCGCTGCTAAAGTTGATATAGCCCATGTGAATAGACTTCAATGTGCTTTAAGTGCATTAGTGAAACATATTGAAGACAATAAACTCATTCGCTAATTGTACATGCATAGTATTGTTGTTGTTGTAATTATTCAATAAAATTGTTTAGAAATCGAAAATGTTCCCTTTCTTTTCTGGTTAGGGTAGAATGCTAGGGCTAACGATTCAGGGTCAGTCTAGAGTCAGCAGTCAGAGTGAAAGGATTGAAAAATGAATAAATTTGAGAAAGGGAGAATTAGATTGAATCTAGGGTTTATGGAAAAACATTTGATTTTTGATGATGATTTTCTCGAGTTATCTCTTCAACGCAGGATATTCTCTCGGGGAACACTTGACAATATAATGAGGACTGATTCTCCCCCATTGGACTATTGTATGAATCTTTGTCGATGTGACTCAAATGCTTATACTCAATTTATTGATATATTAATTGGAACAAAGCAGAATCATATCGTTGATACCCTTTTGAAAACATTGCCAATGGATTCAATGTAGATGGCTCCCCCCACCATTTGAAAGAGGTGACGTCACAAAGTTACTCCTCTCTCATTCCTCCACCTTGAATTTATCCGTCGTAAGGAACGATCAGTTTCTTTATAGCTCTGGGATAGTCAAGTGACACTGGAAACCGAAAAATTTTTTCGACGTGTTAACCGAGAATGAACACTCGTGACGGTCGGACCGAAGATGAAAATGTCACATTTCCCGATAGACATAGGGATATTTTCAAGATTAGTGTTTCATTTCAAGTGCATGTATAATATACGGAAAAAATCAAAGGATGTAATAATTACCAGCAAGGTGAGAGTGGATTACATCGAAGAGGGAATCAATGTTCGATTATTCACTATGACAAATGCGATTAGTGGGAGAATACTTAAGCCGCTATGATTGGAAAGAATCCCAAATGTGATTTTAGTTTATTTCTACGAGATTGGTATCGTCGTGGATTGAAATTTTTCTGGGAGGAGGAGTCAGGTCTACAATTCAACTGTTGGGGTAACAAGACAATTTGGTTTCTACGTCATCGTTGTGACGACACTGTCTTTTATGACTATAAACCAAGTGATTTTTATTTGGCAGTTACCGAATGTGATTCCCATTTGAAAACACTGTATTTGATATTGCTTCAAATAGTCAGATTGAAACTCGTGAATTTCATAATATGAATGCAAATAGTATCATTGACTATAAAAAGCGATATGACAAGAGTGAAGTTACATTATACTGTAGAAAATTTGACCCTGACTTTGCAGCCAATCAAGATCAATATACAGTGAATCCGAATGATTTACCGACATTAGTGATTCACGACAGTTGCCTATACACCGAAGAAGAAGAAATCTAAGGTGAAGATTTAAAGACATTGTTGTATATATATATATGCATTTTATTAATAAACAAATTTACAAACATTTTTTAAGCACTTTACTCTTAGGGCACTGAAATCAATACTGTACAGGTCTGAGAGGATATTTTCCACTAGAAAGTCGTTCAGACGTGGATTATCAACATAAATGTTGAGAAACTACTCGTAAGTATAGCCGCGACATCGGAACACAAAATATAGTAGTGCTTGGAAGCCAAAGCTTTTAGTCATCAGAACCTTAACTCTCCTTCAATTTTGAACACTGTTTTTTCCCCTGCCCTCAATACAGTTGCTGATGTGGGGTGAGTAAAATGTTTAGTGTAGCCCAAGATTATCAAAAAATTTGATTTTTTTATTCATTTTTCGAAAGATGCCCAGTCTACGACCTTTCATCAAAATCGATACACTACTATTAACAAAAAATAAGTTATTGTTGACACTTTGAATTTTTCCAAGATAGTCTGAGGGCAGACAATATGATCTATCCTGGGACATGTCGGAATCAATATTAAATACATTGATTATTTGACTGGTGTTCTTGGCGCCAAGTCTAGTAGAACACTACCTTTGGGAGTGATTTCCCAATAGGTTTCATATTGATTTAGTGAGATTAGTGCAATACTCTCAGCCAATGGGTTAGTGAGTGTATAATCTAAGTACACAATGCCCGTTCATACTATATTGAGGTCCGGCAGACCAGAACAATCTAATACAATGATAACAACTGGCTTAGCAAACTTTGCTTCAGTCATTCCATTTTAAAATAGTTCTTAATCATGATCTAGGGTCTGCATGCGACTTATACAATGTTCTATAGGATTTATCAAAAGATATATTGTAGAGTACGAAGCCGTTTACTTTGCACGCAAGTGATGAATGTCTAAATATTTCACATTTACATGGACACTCAGATAATTGTACTCGGACAGTAACGCTTTTTACAAAGCTCAACGTGAGTTTCGATAGACCATGGCCATTGATAAGGAATGAGCATTCGAAATTCCTGGACCCCGCAGCGATACGTCGGTGAGTGGAGATTGTAAAACGAACAAGTAGTTTAATATTATTTCCACTGATTCTCAGTTTTTCCACTGCCAAAGCAACAGAACTTATGACCTGTTGTTTGCGTACATGAAGTATTGCCGAGGTGAGGGAGAGACTTACATCGGGATTGGCCGCAGGTTCTCTTCTCAATATGAAATTGGATGGTGCAAGCGTCAGTTTTATATCCACTTTAACATTGGGTGGTAGTCATTGGGGTATATTAAATATTTCATGATATATTTTTCCAACTAGATGTAATTCACTAGTTGTAGCATTTTTAAGCGCATCTGTACTATGAGTATTAGTAATATATTCATATCCATTGGAGGCGCCTCTCAATTTTTTGTATGACTTGGGTGTCATCAGTATGAATTGCATATAGCTTGTATAATTTGAGACATTGTTGTTTGTGCTCACCAGCGTGCCATTGATATAGAATGTGATTTGACGAGATAGATTATGTAATATACAATTTTCATAGGATATTCCATCGCTCCGCATTGGCATCGTATTATCAGATTTCCGGACTTTCATTTGTAAATCTATAAATCTCGAAGACATATGCATAAAGTAGTCTTCATTGGAATAAATTTGAAAGTGGATATTATGAGAGAGGGGTTTTTGAGGATAATATTGTTCATAGTATCCATGCTTGACACTCACATCAACATTTTCAGCATTGAATAGATTCAATGAGGTGGTGATTGAAGGTTGAGAATCCTTATGCGGTAGGTAAGACATCTTAGGAAAAGAAATCTAGTTTCGATTTAACAATTCTCTTCCTGGGGCTTCTTCTTCTTCTAGTGTTTACACTAGGTGTTAGCTTTTTTTTTTTTTTCTTTGACAGCGGTGATGTCTTTTATTTCTGCCCTGATCAAAGAATGACGAGGGATGCATTGTTTCTTGACCTTTTTAACTTTTACCATTTTGTTTTTATCGCTCGCCAAGGGTTCATGCACTGGACCTAAGATTTTCCGTAGCACTTTTTTTAAAATCCTTGCCAGAGCCCCAATCGTATATTGTAGAGGATGCAAAATTTGTCGCAGCCGGTAAAAGATATTTTCTAGCCAGTGGTAGTGAAGAGCGAAACAGCTTAGCAAACCAACTGCCAAGACCATAGCCAGACATTGTAGTACGCCCTTTGTAATAGTCCATTCGATTGCCCTGTTTGTCTTGGGCCAAGAGTATTAACATATCAGTCAATATCAGGACAAGTGAATACCACTTTTCTATTAGACATCTTGTTGTTGTTGTTGAACGATGGTAAGAAAATGGCATGTAATCACTGTCAAACCTTTTTAAATTGCTATAGGGTCAACTAATTCAGTTCTTAGCGTTAACTGACAGAGTTCCAAATAGGAAGTATTCACCAGAATATACTGAATATGCTTTATACTTTAGTGGTGAATATGTTTTCGAATAATTTTTCGTTCGAGAGCTTTTAGGAGGGGAACATTTGAATTACCAACTCGAGATGTTTCCAAAAATGAAGTGTGGATAAATATAAAAGTTTCCGTGGAGAAGGCGGGCGGGTAGTCAGCAAAAATGAAATTATTTTTTTCAGCACTTTTACTATTGATTATATTGAGCTTAAAGCCAAAAAAGATCTTTATGTTATACATGAGAATACCCTTTTTGCTGATAATAGGTGAAATAATATAGATCTTGTCCTCCTCCTTTGAATAGTTGAATTTAAAAGCTCCTTTTTAACGAGCGAAAATTGTTTTATTAATAGAACGACATACATAATTTAAACAGGTGAGTTCCTCGTAGGGTAATTCAATATATGGATAATCCATCCAATTGATCTTTTTAATTTGATCTTAATTACTTGAAGATGGTGGTGGTGGTCAATCACTAGGTCAAATTTTTATTTCATGTCTATGTTCCTTTCTCAGGATGTTACAAGTATTTTTGAGAATAAAGTCGACAAGAACCACTTCATACTTTCCGTCATCGAATTTGATGGTGTGGGAGCGTTTTATCCCAAAATCACTCGTTCTATTCAAGTCATTGTAGAGAGGATCAAAAACATTGGAAATGAAAGTCACATAGAAATCATTGGGCATTGTTAATATCTTCCGCACTGACCCAAGAATCAAAATCTGAGTTGTATCCTACCCACCTAACAAGTAACTGCTTCTTACCCCTATGAGTACGACTCTTTAATATCTTTTCAATTTGATAAATTTCACTAGTGTTTCTAACTTTTTGCAGTTCATATTCATAAAAAACGCCGAGAATTTCATCATCTTTGGTGTCTTACAGTTGATATATTGTGGGTTCGGTGTCCAGGATTTTGGACACTTTAAAAAGTTCAGTGCTCCATAAATAATTCCCCTTTTCAAAAATATTGGTGGTTCAATTAATTCGAACAGTATCACCAACATTAATTTTCTTCTTCACATTTCTTTTTAATTTTCACCATTGGAGTATTGCTATAGAAAAGTATCGAATGTATTTTCACTGTAATGATCTTCCCGATGGGTTGAGTTGGACAATGATCGATGAGGTCGATGGTTATATATCCGCATGATTTTATCTAAATCCTGAATAAAAGCAGATGTATTTTTCAGTGTACAATATCTTGAAATTAATATACGAATCGTTCTTATCAATCGTTCAGCCAATGCAGCCTTTATTGGGCTGTGACTATGATAAAGTGCTGTATTATATTTCAATAGAACCTTTTGCACATGGGGATTAAAAAATTCGCTACCACGATCCCGTTGAATTTTTCTATAGCATTCCTGTTCAAGAATACTTTCAATGGCCTCAGTAAGGTCAACAGCTCTCTTTGACTGTAAAGGAATGACATAGGCATAGCAACTAAATACGCTGATTACCACCAGAATATATTTGTAGGATGCAGTGTGACACCATTGAAATGCAGCTAAAGTTAAAAGATCCGTTTGCATTATATGCAGAGGGAAAAAGGCTTTAGTTTGTCCATATTGTTTGCTACGAAGCCTGCGATTGTGATGCAGTGTGTAACTCGGTTCATTCTCTAGATACTCTTTTGCTTTTTTTAATGTGCTGCCAGAGACAACTTTAGAAAGGGTTTTGGGGGAACTTAAACTTCCCGCTTCACCAGTATTTTCATAGACATGTTTCAGAACTTCAATCATTTTGAACACAAACATGCAGTGTAATGTCAACTCCACTTCTGCACACTGGAGGATGAATCAATTCGTCTTCGCTTTTGACTAGCGGCCACGGGTGTTGTAAAATCATTGCTGCTGCTGCTGCTGCTGCTAGTATTTTCAAATATTGAATCTTCTTCTTTTTTAAATGGTGTTGGTGTTGGCGCTGGCACTGTTGGAGGACTATATTCTCTTAGTTTCTTTAGAATTTGCTTATTGCCAATAAGACTTTTGGGAAAGTTTGATACATTTAGAAAGGTGTATAGATTATTGTCAAATGATAAAAGTTCTTTACGATTCGTCAACATATCACATATTAAATCAACTAGATTATAACTTCTTTCCTGAATTATAATTCGTTTCCCTGTGCTGTCAACTTGAACTTGATGTTCAGCACCAGTTTCCAACATGAGATAAGATAATACTCTTTTACTCTGTTCATGATAGTTGACTGGCAATAAGTTCCCAATTTTCAATACAATTGAATTCAATTCCTTCTCCTTTGATTGCAGTGCTTCTGCAGAATCTTGAGGAGATGATTCCTGTTTGGAGGGATCGGTAACAGTGGCGGGTCTCTCACGATAAGGTCTATGTTTTTCCACACGTTGCAATGCATCTTGAAGTAAAAGCAGTTTTTTGTCATCGGCAATATTATCATCATTAATGAGTTTGTTTAGATTGTCTTCAAAATGCTCGACGGGCGAGAGGACAAGTTCAAATGGTGTCAATTTATAGGGTTTACCCATTCTTTAGAGAAACTGTTTACAATTCCTGGAATTGTTGGTATTAAAAGTGTGAAAAAGTAACCGCCCGCTTGAAGAAGACGTTTTCCTTTAAAAACTTTTCCCTTGTTTCTGCAAGCCAAGGCACGTACAGTAGAATGATGTTGTTTTTTTTGTTGTCCAAAATCGTCTGGCAAGCGTACATTACCCTCGGTTAAATTTAAACAAAGTTCAGATATTAAATCAATGAAATCATTGTCAACATCGTGTTTGAGTATAGCCTTCCTGAGTAGAGGTTTTAAAGTGCCTAAAACGAAAAATAAATGCCGTTGTTCGTGCAGTTTCTTCAGTGTCATAATGTCAACTAATAGCCTTTTCTACTGTTCACCGAAAGATATACTGTAATTTCATTGTCGAAAATCTCGGTGACTACACGTAGATCTTGAGGTGTGATTTGATTAAGATCCAGCAAAATGTAGCCGTATGGTTTAATTTCCGCCTGAGTGTACGCTGACTACAGAAATTTAGGGGCGCCAGGGTATATTTGCTTATTGAGAGTTATTAGTGAGCTAGAATCACGAAGAACTCGATAGATAATATAGATGGTGCAATTCAATGCAAGGGTTCGCATACATTTGCTCTGACGAAACAGATTGTGTAGAACTAGTTTTATGGAAATCTGTTCATGGTGGGAGCGAACGGTGAGCAGATGTAGCATTTCCTGTGAGAACTGTTCAACGGATTCAGCCAAATCATCAATAATCAGCCACGAGTTCGGTTCAATACTATTGAAAACATCAAGTCCTCGTATGAATTGTATTGGTATGGTTGTGGCAGTAGCTTTTATTTGATCGTAGGACTCCTGCCAAATACTATAGCAATAATAAATTTTCTTTGGTTTTTCCAAAAAAATTTTCTGACAATTTTGAATTATTTTAGCTAAAAGTGTTGTTTTCCCCGACATTGATGGACCACACAGAAATGATCTGAAGGGTTTTTTAAATTGATACATGCTGCTGCTGCTGCTGACAACAGTCGGACTACAACTAACTGTAAATCAAACGTGTCCAATGAATAAGTATTAGTAGTAGTAGTAGTAATAATTTCACCACAGATCTATCTAGTACAAGAACAAAAAAAAATATTGCGATGGTCATTTATTCAACATGAAAACTCTATTTGTTCAACATGAACAACAACTGAGAATGACAATTGTTCAACAAGAACAACAAAAACAATATTTCATGGTCATTTATTCAACATAAAAACTCTATTTGTTCAATATGAACAACGATAAAAAAAAACTTTATGTACAACATTTATTATAAAAAAAAACACTTTTGTACATGAACAGGAACAACAACAACAACACTTATTGTCATAAAAACCCTTTTTGTCCAGCATCACTTTATGTACATTAGCAGAGTAGCCCACTTTTGTACAACAGCACTTGAAAAAAAACACACTTGGAACATGAACTTAAAAAAAAACAAAATTGATAGCACAGTTGAAAATTATGAATTTAAAAGGGGGACCCCCCCCCCCCATCCGGGGCCGCGGGGCCGAAGGCCGGCCTAGGGCGGGACCCCCCAACCCCAGGGAGCCGGCCGCGGGCGGGACCCCCCACCCTTCGAGAGCCAGCCACGGGCGGGACCCCCCCCCAACCCCCGGGAGCCGCGGTGGAAAAAACTGTATACAATAGTTGTCGTGACTGCTGCTACTGCTACAGGTTAGGTTGGGTTAGGTTGGGTCAGTGGTCGTTAGGTGATATTGGGTTTGGTTAGTTAATTTATGAACGGGTTGGGGGTTAGTTAATTTATGAAAGGTTGGTGGTTAGTGGATGGGTTAGAGTCAAATTCAGGTTATTTATCCAGACCAAGTTGATTGCGACATTCTATGCATTCAACCCGGTCTGAAATACGGTAGTGGTCATGAGGTAGTACACTCACGACATTCTCGAGCACAAACACTGTCGGATATTCTCGATATTGCATTTTTTTCCACCCCCAGAACAGCATTTTTGTAATGTGGCGAGTGAAACGCAAGGGCTCGATCTATCGGCGCCTTAATACTTTGTACCCAATCTCTGCAGAAAGTTCACATAAAGCTATTCATTACAAAATACGTGGGTACCATGTAACACGCGTGCTTTTCATTCCTGCCATTAGTTTTAACGCCACACACTGTGGTACCCTGGAACACCCCCCTGAATATTAAATTACTCCCCACCTCTTATTTTAACTTTGGTAATTGGTTGAGGGCTTGACGTTTCACCAACTCGGGGTAGAGGGACGGATTCCAGTTGGTGAGATTCATCCGCGAGCCGATGTGTTCCCCCTTTTCTAGATCACCCAATAAATACTCGGTTTTTACCTTTAACAACAGAGAATCTGTATCCCCCCAGTAAACTTGAACCTCCCCCTCTCGTGGCCATTGCACCTTGCACACATTGTAAAAAAACGACAACATGAGCTTTTTGGAAATTTCAAGTACTGAACTACCTCCTGCTATATTCTTGTTCAGTACCACATTTCGCTTTTTCCCGAGTAGAAGAACCATGCCAGGATCTATGCTCGTGAACGATGTAAAATTGGGGTCGGCAATAATTCGTGCACACTCTAGAGGGTCAGTCACGACGTCGCAACGAGATTTGTTCCGTGCGCTTACAAACATTTTGCCAAACGCTGAATTTAGAATGAGTTTGTACATTTCCTTCTCTACTTTGCTGTTTGCCCCAGAGCGCTTATCAACAAAAGTGTCGGTAAACGTTTTCAAATATGGTTTCTGATTGAATTGCAGGACCCTATGTATTTTGGTGATCTTGAAACCATTGTTCACCATCCAGTGCAAAAGCACATGGTGAACAACGATATTCTCCTTAGGCTCCAAATCAGCAAACAGTTTTTGCTTAGAGGGGGTCCAGTGCTTCCCTATATCCTCAACCAATGATCGATTGTAGGGGCTCAGTGAGTCCCTGGTCACAGATCGATTGATACAGGGAAAAACAAAATCTCTGACTGAATCATGAAGCGCCAGTGGAATGTGACCGTCAATTTCAAAGAGCCATCCTTGTGGCCCCTTGTCCTCGACGGTGGTAATGTCGGGGAACTCAGAAGGATTCTCAAGCCATTGATAGTTCCCACATGGCAAAGAGTAGTGAGACATTGCCGAGGGGTACAATGAGTTCATGTCCAAGAACACTGCATTTGACTTTGCACCGGTGCTGTTTTTTCCGCTCGGATCGGATGAAAAGAAGCGATCCCCATGAAAAACATACCCTCCCCTCATTAAACGCTCTACAAAAAGGTGTTGATCTAAACCAGCTATTAGGCCTATTTCCTCCCTACTAATTTTTAAAATCAAGTCCATCACCAAATGTGGCGTGGAAAAATAATAGCCTATATCTAGCCCGAACTCTGAATAGAATTGGTCTGTGTTCTTGCAGACTATTTTCAACAGAGTTAAAACGTCACTGACCAAGTACAGTCTATAATAATCCCACCCATTTTTACAATTCCCCTTAGACCACACCTTCTTGGAAAACTCATAGTCCTTGGCTGTGCATTCACTGTTTGTGAGTGAATTATAAAAAGCTTCAATTGGAGGTAGTTTCACCTCGCTGAAGCGACCACCAGAACAGTAATAGTCGTATGTGTATACACCCTTACAGGTCAATAGGTCATTCATTTTACTGTCTGGAAAGTGCTGTTTAAGCAAAGAAAAACTATCAAAATTGTCGCTTTTCTGCACTTGAATCAATTGACTCAATGCCTTGGGAAAGAAACTAAATGAATCTAAAAATCTGATTTTATGCCAACATGAATGCCCATTATTTACTACCGGCCATGTCGGCTCGAGAAGCAACAACATCTCGGCCGATTTGGGAGTAATTTTATAGGTAAATGAATTATTTACCCATGGACTATCTACTCCCCTCCCTCCCTGTGCATACGTGCCAGTGCCGGTAAAATCAATTTTAAATCATAATTTGAGTTGTGGATAAAAAACTGGGATAAAAAACTGCTGGCTAACATTTAAGTTACACGATTGATGCGCTTCCCCTCTAAAATTACTACCCCCAGAGGATCTATCCTGCCACAAGTGATTATGGTCTCTGACTTTCCCCTTCCCCCCTCTTTTACCTTTCCCCTTATCCCCCTCTTCAAACTCCCCCTTACAAACCCAACATATTTTTTGATTTTTAATCGTGAGACGATCCTCTGCAGACAACACCATAGGGTAATGCGTATTTCTCAAACGAGAAATATCACCATTAGCAGTGCCAATTAATTTAGTCAGTGCCTTGATCATGCACTCCCACTCGTCCAATGTTTCTACTATTTCTAACAACTGTATAGTGTTAGAATTGTCTCTTTGCGCGTGGGCATAGGACACTGCAATAGCTTGATTTTCTTTGATTCAGTTTGGAAATCAAGGATCGTTCACTTCCACCAGCTTCGCTTCACAATCCACAGATATTTTTTTGCACTGGAGGAGGGTGTTTTGAAAACTTTTGAAGCGTAAAATGGCCCTATCCCCTGAAACCGTTTCCACTGACTGATAGCCATGCCGTCTACAATGCTTCATATGATTTTGCAACTTTAATTCTGTTCAAAATCGAGACAGGCATGTCGGACAGTAGAAACGGGCACTCTGATTCTTACCCTCCTCCAGAACTCTACTAATGTCTGTGATTGGGTTAAAATGGCCAATTGAATTGGCTAGGTCACTAGATGGGGGTGTGTACAACAGCCATCCCTAGTGTTTGACCAATTCAATCGACGGGGCTCTTACTGGGAACACGACCCCCTTCTTTTTTGAACGAACCCCATCTTCAAATTCAGTTTCATACTGAACCACAGTAACGCCGATATTTAAATGGGCATTGGCCCTTTCAAAAATATCAATAGATCTTAGCGTTACTGGGTATTTTCCCTCTAAACAAGTGAAATCTACAATGGGGAAATTGAACCCCTCCTTCCCATGTACAGCCCAGTGATCTAAATTCGTCTTGGTAGCGTCACGTGCTATAGGCTCGAATGCTGATATGAGGAAAGCGTACTTGAAACATTTTTCAGCTGTTTCAAAACAGATCCGCTGGACACCTTGACAACCTACTAAATCAGAATTATATTTTAAAACTGTATCCCTATCATACCCCCACCTGCCCCCCCCCCCCCCCGTTAAAATAAAATATTTCTTAAATTTACAAATATTAACACTTAAATTTTCAACATAAAGAACTACCGACCCGCTCCCATTTTCCGAAAAATAGCCTTCTGCTTTGACTTAAAAGAATCTAGTCAATCTATGATCAGTAATTGACAACACTAGAAATTAACGAAAAATATTATTAAGAGATAGCGAAGAGATAGCAACAGTTTATGGCCTACACTGGGCCAGAGAAAATAGGAATGATAAGAAATAAGAGTGGTTTTATTTGTCAAGCAAGCAAAAAAAATTTACATTATATTTAGATATCTCTGAGGTAGGTGGGTGTGCAGAGAAATTTAAAACAATGGTTGGGGCGGGGGGGGGGGTTAAAATTTTAATATCCCAGACACACACACACGCACACTTTTACAGCGCGATGAAAAATGAGTTTGTTGTTTTTCGCATATTTCTATAATTTACGTAAAAAAATGCTCACATTTTTATATCCCGGCTGTAGTTGAGTGTCTGAAGCCGCTGGCGAAGCATGTTGGAGGGCAACCTCCTGACCTTGTGTAGGTGGGACAACGATGTCATGGGCTTGATGGGTTGGTGCACTGGGGGTTTCCATCATGTGTGCAGCCGCCCACTCTCTTTAATTTTCTGCCAGGCTGAATTGGAGGTTGCATGGATGGGATTTGGACAGGTTGAGCATGTCTGGAAGGAGTTGAATGTGTTCAAGATGTAGCTTGCGCACGCAGTGTTGATCTTGAATAGCCAACCTCCCTTGCCCTCTTAGGTGGAGGGGGGGCAATACATTCTTCATAATTGTCCTTAAAAGAAGAGAAAAAAGTTAGTATTGAAATAATTTTCCCCCTTTTTCACAAAATAAAAAAAAATTAGTACCCCCCTAGCCATAATTTTGTCTAGAAAGCATTTATCACAAAGAAGTCCCCCTCCTTCAGCATTTTCAGTAAAGCAAAAGGTAAAATTTGCGAGAAATGCTCCTATTTTTACCTTATTGAGAATTTTTTTTTTTAATGTTTCTCATCTATAGGCTTCTAAAATAGAAAAAGATTGTTAACCCAGCAGTTTATGGGCCTAAATTACGATCTTAGATGTAAATGGTATTCAATTTACACATAATAAAGCTATCATTTTCATAGAAACCCCCGGCCCTCTAACTGCACTAACGCGAAGAAACAGTTTTGTTTTTTCACTTTACAATCATGGCGATAGAATTCCCCCACTTTTTACATAATGTCCTGAAAATATTGTTAGACCATAATTTTGGAAATAAGTCGTTTCACTACTTCCATAGAATAAAGAGTTTCAATACTCTAATTATCTGTATTAATTTTGTAGACAATTGTTCTCAGCTATCTCAGACAACACAGAATTATGCAAAAGCATTGAAATCTAGAGTGGCTATGCCGCTAATGTAAACAAAAAGGAAAAAGGTGAGAAACTAATTTTAACCTTGCGGGGAGCTTATGTCAAAACGTAGAGGCTTAATGACAACAGAGCAACGGATGTTGTCTGTCGCGTTCAGCTAGAAATACAGAAAGCATGAATTTTATCGAAAAAAAAAGAATTATTTCTATTGCGATAATTAAAGTCATAAACATAGGAGGGGTTTTGAGGGGGGGGGGGTAGGTTTAGGTGGTAAAAAGAACATATTTTACGTTTTCTAGCGAGTATAAAGATAGCATAGTGAAGTTTGTATTAGAGTGGGAGGGGGGGGATTTACCTGAACATACTGTAAGGTGACCAAGGAAAATAATTTTATTTTGAAAATAAAAATGAAAATGTACTAAAACAGAACTCACATTGTAAATTGTGGCTGTCAAGGCTTCTAACTCATCAATAATATCCATTGTTGCATCCATTGTGTCACAATACTTTTGCGTGCACCTGGACGAACAACAACAACAACAACAACAAATAAATCGACCTTGGAAATTTAGTTCCCCTAGATCAATATATTCCCCTAGCGATTATGTAAATCACCCCTAGTGTCATTACACTTGGCCAAACAACAGCAACAACAACAAATAAAACGACCTTGACATCATCCATCAGATATTAATAAACCATGAATAAATGGAGTCCCGTTCGGCGTTAGAGTCAATTGTAGATGATAGCACGGTGTTCGTTAAGTATTCTATACTCATATATGGAGCCCCGTCATGAGTCCTAGATCAATAAAATTCCTAATCGATTACGCAATCAAGTTCTCTGAAATCCACTTCCCCTTCGATTGCGCAATCAATTTATCAGAAATCCATTTCCTCTTCGATTACGCAATCAATTTCTCGGAAACGTGTTCTCCCTGGGGATTTCATGCCCATATATGATGCCCCGTTGGACTGACAGCACAGGTGTTCTCCCTAGGGACTCTATGCCCATATATGGACTCCTATCGGCATTAAACTAAATTGTAGATGGCAGCAGGGGTGAGGGATCGGATCAATAGGGGCCTTTCTACTCGAATGGATTTAGGATAAAGGAGGTAGAAGGGCTAGCTGCCCTTCGGTTGCTTTTGACTCTTAAAAAGGGAACTAGAACTCTAAATATTAGAAGGATCCCCATACGAAGTTATATGATCATTCCTTCCACAAAAACTTTATATACCCCCGGGGCATAATTTACAACACGTGCCCCCAGGTTCTGGGGGAATGTGTAAACCCCGCAGTTTTTATTATACAATCTTTGGTCTGTTTTGGGCAAAATGAAAATTTCAAAGATTTGATCAGATGCATTTGGGGAAAAAGGCTTTTGACCCTCAAAATGGGCACTAGAACTGTAATTCTCTAGTTGTTGGACTGTTACAAAAAAATGGCTATCTTAAAATTTTGATTGAAAGCTTTTAGGGCAAAGAGGTTGTGTTTGAGGGGGGGGGGTAGATACCATCCGTTCACCTTAGAATCTTAAAGAGGTAACTAGAATTTTCATTTCTAATCAAATGAACCACCTCTAATGTTTATACGACCACCCCTTACATAAAAACCTTATATGCCCCCGGTGCATAACTTATAGCACTTGCACACTGGCTCTGGTGGGTCGTGTCAAACCTGTAGTTTTATTATTTTATCTTTAAGCTATTTTGAACAAAATGGCTGTCTCAAAATTTTTATCGGATCTATTTGGGGGAAAAGGGCATCGGGAGGGGGGCATTTACCCTCTAATCACTTTTAACTCTTAAAAAGAGCACTATCAAATCCGATTTACAATCATATGAGTCAACTCTGAAGTATATACGACCATCCTTTCCACAAAAAAACTTATAACACCTAACCCCTGACCTGGGGCAAAACTTATAACACCTGACCCCGGGTTCAGGGGGGGCTGTGTTGTGCCTGGAGTTTTTAAAATATGATTTTTGGTCAATCCTAAACATAATGGCCACATAAAAATTCTATTGGACGCATTGGAGGAAATAAGGGTTGCTAGGGGGGGGGGGCTAGTTGCTATCGGAACACTTTTGACTCTTAAAACTGGAGGTAGAACTTCGAATTTTTAATCATTTGAGTCCCCTTCTAAGTCTATACGACCACCTCTTCCATAATACCTTATATACCCCCAGGGGACAAGTTACAACCCTTAGTTCCCCCGTGCTTTAGGCGGGGTATGCTGACCCCAAAGTTGTTTTTTATTTGATCGTAGAACTATTTCAGAGAAAATAACAATCTCAAATTCATCCCATGAATTTAAGGAAATGAGGGTGCATGGGGGGGAGACTAGATGCCCTCTAATCACTTTTGACTCTTAAAAGGGTGATTGGAAATTCCAATTTCCAATCAAATAAGCTAAATCTGAACTTTATACGACCACCCCTCACATAAAAATTTTAAATGCCCCCGGGGCATAACTTAAAAGACAAGTCACTGGGCTCTGGGGCGCTGTGTCGACCCTGAAGTTTTTTTTATCTGATATTTGAACTAATTTCAAAAGAATGGCTATCTTAAAATTTTTATTGGATGGGATAAGGGAAAAAAAGACATGAGGCTAGTTGACATCCAATCTTTCATCATAGGCAGCGCAATAATGCTGCCTAAGTAAAGAACGATTTTTGCAAAATGTTTTTTTTTTTTTTTTGGTTTCTTGGTCTTAGACCAGGGCACTTCGTATCGAAGGAAATTTCGTAGAAACTTCGGAAAGGGCTCATTCGATTGGAAATTGGAGTGGCTTGTGCCCTATTTTAATAGCAGAAAGTGATTGGAAGGCAGCTAACACCCTTTCCACGCCCACCATTTCCCCAGACACATCCAATCAAAATTTTGAGATAGCGATTTTGTTCAGCGTAGTTGATTTCTAAATAGAAATCAACTACAGATAAATTTCCATATAAATTTCAGATTTAATGCCCCGGGGGCATATAAGGGTTTTAAAGAAAGCGTTGTCATAGAAACTTCAAAAAAGGCTCGTTCGATTGGAAATTCAAAGGGGCTAGTGCCCTTTTTTATAGTCGAAAGTGATTGGAGGGCAACTAACCCCCCTCTCACGGCCTTTCCCCAAACAAATGCAATCAAAATTGTGAGATATCCATTTTGTTCAACGTAGCTGAAAGTTCTGTAAATTAGGTCTTTGAGGATGACAATTCCCCCTCCCACCGCACTCAGGGCAAGGGTTATAAGTTATGCCCTGGGGGTATATAAAGTTTTTTTTATAGAAAGTGTTGTCGTAGAAACTTCAAAAAAGGGCTCATTTGATTGGAAATTGAAATTGCTAGTGCCCTTTTTAAAAGTCCAAAGTGACTGGAACACCCCTTCCACGCCCACCTTTTATACAAACAGATCCAATCAAAATACTGAGATAGACATTTTGTTCAAAGTAGTTGAAGAGTCCGGAAATTATATCTAAGAGAACGACACCCCCCCCCCCCACAGTTCTCAGGGTAACTATTTTAAGAAATACCCTAGGGGCATGTAAGGTTTTTATTGAAAGATTTGTCGTACAAACTTGAAATAGGGCTCATTCGATTGGAAATTCAAAGGGATAGTGCCCTTTTTAATAGTCAAAAGTGATTTGTGGGCAACTAACCACCCCCTCCCCTCACGCCCACATTTTCCCCAAACATATCTAATCAAAATTTTTATATAGCCATTATGTTCAACGTAGTTAAAATTTTTAGAAATTAGGACGTTGAGGATGATAACCCCCCTCAGAGCCCTCGGGGCAAGGGTTGTAAGTTATTCCCTAGGGGCATATAAGGTTATGGGCTATATGTGTCTGTTTGGACTGTTTGAGTCTTTTTGGGCTGTGTGTGTCTCTTTGGGCTCTGTGTTTCTCTTTGGGCTGTTTGTGTCTCTTTGGGATGTGTGTGTGTCTGTTTAGGCTGTACGTGTCTCTTTGGGCTGTTTGAGTCTTTTTGGTCTCTGTGTGTCACTTTGGGCTGTCTGTGTCTCTTTGGGCTGTGGGTGTCTCTTTGGGATGTGTGTGTCTCTTTAGGCTGTGTGTGTCTCTTTGGGCTGTTTGTGTCTATTTGGGCTATATGAGTCTTTTTGGTCTGTGTGTGTCTCTTTGGACTGTTTGTGTCTCTTTGGGCTCTGAGTGTCTCTTTGGGATGTGATTGTCTCTTTTGGCTGTGTGTGCCTCTTAGGGCTGTGTGTGTCTCTTTGGGCTGTTTGAGTCTTTTTGTCTGTGTGTGTCTCTTTGGGCTGTTTGTGTCTCTTTGGGCTGCGTATGTCTTTTTAGGCTATGTGTGTCTTTTTGGGCTATTTGAGTCTTTTGATCTCTGTGTATCCCTTTGGGTCTCTTTGGGCTGTGGTTGTCTCTTTGGAATGTATTTGTCTCTTTAGGTTCCGTGTGTCTCTTTGGGCTGTGTGTGTCTCTTTGGGCTGTTTGAGTCTTTTTGGTCTGTCTTTGTCTCTTTGGGCTGTTTGTGTCTCTTTAGGCTGTTTGGGTGTCTTTGGGCTTTGAATGTCTCTTTAGAATGTAATTGTCTCTTTAGGCTGAATGTGTCTCTTTGGGTTGTGTGTGTCTCTTTGGGCTGTTTGAGTCTTTTCGGCCTGTTTGTGTTTCTTTGGGCTGTTTTTGTCTCTTTGTTCTGTGGGTGTCTCAAACAGCCCAAAGAGACACACAGAGCCCAAAGAGACACACACATCCTAGAGAGACACCCACAGACACCAACATCCAAAAGAGACAAAAACAGCCCAAAAAAACACACAGAGACCAAAAAGACTCAAATAGCCGTAAGAGATACGCACAGCCCAAAGAGACACAAACAGCCCAAAGAGAAACACACAAAACAAAAAGACTCAAACATCCCAAAGAGACACACAAAGCCCAAAGACACACACACAGCCCAAAACGACAAAAACAGACGAAGAGACACACATAGACCAAAAAGACGCAAACAGCCGAAAGAGACGCACACAGCCCAAAGAGACATACACAGACCAAATAGACTCAAACAGCCCAAAGTGACACACAAAGCCCAAAGAGAAACACAAATCCCAGAGAGACACACAAATCCCAAAGAGACACAAACTGCCCAAATAGACAAACACAAACCAAAAAGACTCAAACAACCCAAAGAGACACACACAGCCCAAAGAGAAAAAACACAGCCCAAACAGACACACACAGCCTAAGGAGACACACAAATCCAAAAGAGACACCAACAGCCCAAAGAGATGCACATAGCCCAAAGAAACACAAACAGTCCAAATAGACACAAACAGCCCAAAGAGACACATACAGCCCAAAGAGAAACACACAGCCCAAAGAGAAACACACAGCCCAAAGAGACAAAAACATCCAAAAGAGTCATTCACAGCCCAAAGTGACACAAACAGCTCAAAGAGACACACACAGACCAAACGGACTCGAACAGCCCAAAGAGACACCCACGGCCCATAGAGAAACACACAGCCCATAGAGAAACACACATAAAGCCCAAACAGACACACACAGCCTAAGGAGACAGACACATCCTAAAGAGACACCCACAGCCAAAAGAGACGCAAACAGCCCAAAGAACCAACACACAGACCAAAAAGACTCAAACTGCCCAAAGAGACACAAACAGCCCAAAGAGACACACACAACCTAAGGAGGCACACACATCCCAAAGAGACACCCACAGCCCAAAGATACACAAACAGTCCAAAGAGACACACATAGCAAAAAGAGACAGGCATAGCCTAAAGAGACACACGCATCCGAAAGAGACACCCACAGCCCAAAGAGACACAAACACCCCAAAGAGACACACACAGACCAAAAAGATTCAAACAACCCAAAGAAAAAAAAAACACGGCCCAAAGAGACCCACACAGACCAAGGAGACTCAAACAGCCCAAAGAGACACTTATAGTCCAAAGAGACACACAGAGCCCAAAGAGATACACAGAGCCCAAAGAGACACACACATCCCAGAGAGACAACCACAGTCCAAAGAGATACAAACAGCCAAAAGAACCAGACTCAGACCAAAAAGACTCAAACCACCCAAAGAGACACACACAGACCAAAAAGACTCAAAAAGACCAAAAAGACTTTGGGTTATTTGTGTTTCTTTGGGCTGTTTGAGTTTTTTTGGTCTGTGTGTGTCTCTTTCGGCTGTTTGTGTCTTTTTGGACTTTGTGTGTTTCTTTGGGCTGTTTGTGTCTCTTTGGGCTGTGGGTGTCTCTTTGGGTTGCTTGTGTCTCTTTGGGCTGTGTGTGTCTCTTTGGGCTATGTGTGTCTCTTTAGTCTGTGTGTGTGTCTCTTTGGGGTTTGTGTGTATCTTTGGGCTATGTGTTTCTCTTTGGGTTGTTTGAGTCTTTTAGTCTGTGTGTGTCTCTTTGGGCTGTTTGGGTCTCTTTGGGCTTTGGTGTCTCTTTGGAATGTGTTTGTCTCTTTAGGCTGTGTTTGTCTCTTTGGGCTGTGTGTATCTCTTTGGTCTGTGTGTGTGACTTTGGGCTGTGTGTGTCTCCTTGGGCTGAGTGAGTCTTTTTGGTCCGTGTGTGTCTCTTTGGGCTGTTTGTGTGTTTTTTGGCTGTGTTTTTCTCTTTGGGCTATGTGTGTCTCTTTAGGCTGTGTGTGTCTCTTTGGGCTATGTGTGTCTCTTTAGGCTGTTTGAGACTTTTTGGTCTGTATGTATCTCTTTGGGCTGTTTCTGTCTCTTTGGGCTGTGTCTGTCTCTTTGGGCTATGTGTGTCTCTTTGGGCTGTTTGAGTCTTTTTGGTGTGTGTGTGTCTCTTTGGGCTGTTTGTGTCTCTTTGGGCTGTGTGTGTCTCTTTGGCCTGTGTGTGTCTCTTTGGGCTATGTGTGTCTCTTTGTGCTGTTTGAGTCTTTTTGGTCTGTTTGTGTTTCTTTGGGCTGTTTGTGTTTCTTTGGGCTGTGGGTTTCTCTCTGGGATGTGCGTGTCTCTTTGGGCTGTGTTTGTCTCTTTGGGCTGTGCGAGTCACTTTGGGCTATCTGAGTTTTTTGGTCTGTTTGTGTCTCTTTGGGCTGTTTGTGTATCTTCGGGCTGTGTATGTCTCGTTGGGCTATGTGTGTCTCTTTGGGCTGTTTGAGTCTTTTTGGTCTGTGTTTGTCTCTTTGGGCTGTTTGTGTCTTTTTTGGCTGTGGGTGTCTATTTGGGCTGTTTGAGTCTTTTTGGTCTGTTTGTGTTTCTTTGGCCTGTTTGTGTTTCTTTGGGCTGTGGGTTTCGCTCTGGGATGTGCGTGTCTCTTTGGGCTGTGTTTGTCTCTTTCGGCTGTGCGAGTTTCTTTGGGCTATCGGAGTTTTTTGGTCTGTTTGTGTCTCTCTGGGCTGTTTGTGTATCTTCGGGCTGTGTATGTCTCGTTGGGCTATGTGTGTCTCTTTTTGCTGTTTGAGTCTTTTTGGTCTGTGTTTGTCTCTTTGGGCTGTTTGTGTCTCTTATGGCTGTGGGTGTCTCTTTGGGCTGTGTGTGTCTCTTTAGGCTGTGTGTGTCTCTTTGGGATGTGTGTGTTTCTTTGGGCTGTATTTATCTTTTTGGTCTGTGTGTGTCTCATTGGGCTGTGTGTGTCTCTTTGGGATGTGTGTGTCTCTTTTGACTGTGTGTATCTCTTTGGGCTGTTTGAGTCTTTTTGGTCTGTGTGTGTCTCTTTGTGCTGATTGTGTTTCTTTAGGCTGTGTGTCTCTTTGGGCTGTGTGTGTGTGTCTCTTTGGGCTGTTTGAGTCTTTTTGGTCTGTGTGTGTCTCTTTGGGCTGTTTGTGCCTCTTTGGGCTGTGTGTGTCTCTTTGGGTTGTTTGTGTCTCGTTGGGCTGTGGGTCTCTCTTTGGTATGTGTGTGTGTGTCTCTTTAGGCTGTGTGTGTTTTTTTGGGTTGTGTGTGTCTCTTTGGGCTGTTTGAGTCTCTTTGGTCTGTGTGTGTCTCTTTTGGCTGTTTGTGTCTCTTTGGGCTGTGTGTGTCTCTTAGGGCTTTGTTTGTCTCTTTGAGCTGTTTGAGTCTTTTGGTCTGTGTGTTTGTCTTTGGGCTGTTTGGGTCTCTTTGGGCTGTGGGTGTCTCTTTAGAATGTGTTTGTCTCTTTAGGCTGTGTTTGTGTCTTTGGTCTGTGTGTTTCTCTCTGGGCTGTTTGAGTCTTTTTGGTCTGTGTGTGTTTCTTTGGGCTGTTTTTGTCTCTTTGGGCTGTGGGTGTCTCTCTAGGATGTGTGTGTCTCTTTGGGCTGTGTGTTTGTCTTTGGGCTGTGTTTGTCTCTTTGAGCTGTTTGAGTCTTTTTGGTCTGTATGTGTCTCTTTGGGCTGTTTGTGTCTGTTTGAGCGGTGTGCGTCTTTTTGGGCTACGTTTGTCTCTTTAGACTGTGTGTGTCTCTAGGCTGTGTATGTCCTTTGGGCTATGTGTGTCTCTTTGGGCTGATTGAGTCTGTTTCAACATACATATCAAACTAATTGTCTTTTAATGCTGATTTTGAATAAATTCAATTGACTAACTTTAACTGGCCCCATCAAAAGTTACAAAACAATTATTAGTTATTGAAGTAGATAGAAACGGGGATGTCATTGTGTAATTGTTCCTGTGATGATGTTTCTATTTGGTTCCTGGAGACAATCTACTTATAGGCTATGAAGAAAACTTCGACATTTTTAACATGTAGATTCAGAAAAGTGTATATATTTGTCTAGAGGCTTTTTAGCCGTTTTAAAAAAAAAAGAAAAAAATATTTTTTGTTATTTTTACTATTTTGTCTATTCGACTAAACTGTACTGATTTATAATTAGACTAGACGTGAGGGCTGTTCATCATTGAGGAACAATAAGACCAAACAAGGATCTTTGTCTTCCTTTTTTTTGTGATGCTAAACAACTAACCCATTATTTTGGTTGATATTTGAGTCTTTTTGTTTTGTGTGTGTCTCTTTGGGCTGTTTGTGTCTCTTTGGGCTGTGCGTGTCTCTTTCGGCTACTTGAGTTTTTTTGGTCTGTGTGTGTTTCTTTGGGCTGTTTTTGTCTCTTTGGGATGTGGGTGTCTGTGGGTGTCTCTCTAGGATTTGTGTGTCTCTTTTGGGCTGTTTGTTGTCTTTTTGGTCTGTGTGTGTCTCTTTGGGCTCTTTGTGTCTCTTTGGGCTGTGTGTGTCTCTTTTGGGCTGTTTGTTGTCTTTTTGGTCTGTTTGTGTCTCTTTGGGCTGCTTGTGTCTCCTTAGGCTTTGTGTTTCTCTTCGGGCTATGTGTGTCTCTTTGGGCTGTTAGAGTCTTTTTGGTCTATGCGTGTCTCTTTGGACTGCGTTTGTCTCTTTGGGCTGTGCGTGTCTCTTTGGGCTATTTGAGTCTTTTTTGTCTGTGTGTGTTTCTTTGGGCTGTTTTTGTCGGCTGTGAGCGTCTCCTTAGGATGTGTGTGTCTCTTTTGGCTCGGTGTGTGTCTTTGGGCTGTGTGTGTCTCTTTGGGCTTGTTGAGTCTTTTTGGTCTGTGTTTGTCTCTTTGGGCTATTTGTTTCTCGTTGGGTTGTGTGTGTCTCTTTGGGCTATGTGTGTCTCTTTAGGCTGTGTGTGTCTCTTTGAGCTATGTGTGTCTCTTTGGGCTGTTTGAGTCTTTTTCAACATACATATCAAACTAATTGTCTTTTAACGATGATTTCTAATAAATTAAATTGACTAACTTTAACTGGCCCCATCAAAAGTTACGAAACAATTATTGACAATTATTAAAAACAAATATTATAAAGCTTAAAAAAAAGTTTGCCGAGCAAAGTTGGACACTGTCTTGCTACAAATGCTTCTAGCTTCCTTGAATTTTTCAGAGTTTCTGCCCAGAGTTTCGGCCTTGGAGATCTTGCCAAAAACTGATTATTTAATTTTTGTCTTAATGTCAGTGTGTTTTGAACTTTATTACTCGCAGAGATTTTGCTTATTTGTGTGTGTCTCTTTGGGCTGTGTGAGTCTTTTTGGTCTGTGTGTGTCTCTTTGGGCTGTTTGTGTGTCTTTTGTCTGTGTGTTTCTCTTTGGGCTATGTTTTTCTCTTTAGGCTGTGTGTGTCTCTTTAGGCTATGCGTGTCTCTTTAGGCTGTTTGAGTCTTTTTGGGCTGTTTGAGTCTTTTTGGTCTGTGTATGTCTCTTTGGGCTGTGTGTGTCTCTTTGGACTATGTGTGTCTCTTTAGTCTGTGTGTTTCTCTTTGGGCTATGTGTGTCTCTTTGAGTCTTTTTGGTCTATTTGGGTCTCTTTGAACTGTGTGTGTCTCTTTGGGCTATGTGTGTCTCTTTGGGCTGTCTGTGTCTGTTTGAGCTGTTTGAGTCTTTTTGGTATGTGTGTGTCTCTTTGGGCTGTGGGTGTCTCTTTGGGATGTGTGTTTCTCTTTAGGCTGTGTGTGTCTCTTTGGGCTGTGTGTGTCTCTTTGGGCTGTTTGTTTCTCTTTGGGCTTTGGGTGTCTCTTGGGGATATGTTTGTCTCTTTGGGCTGTGTGTGTCTCTTTGGGCTGTGTGTGTCTCTTTGGGCTGTTTGAGTCTTTTTTGTCTGTGTGTGTCCCTTTGGGCTGCGTGTGTCTCTTTGTGCTGTTTGTGTTTCTTTGTGCTGTGTGTCTGTTTGTGTCTCTGTGGGTGTCTCTTTGGGATGTGTGTGTCTCTTTAGGCTGTGTGTGTCTCTTTGGGCTGTGTGAGTCTCTTTGGGCTGATTGGGTCTTTTTGGTCTGTGTTTGTTTCTTTTGGCTATTTGTGTCTCTTTGGGCTGTGTGTGTCTCTTTTGGCTATGTGCGTCTCTTTGGGATGTTTGAGTCCTTTGGTCTGTGTTTGTCTCTTTGGGCTGTTTGGGTGTCTTTGAGCTCTGGGTGTCTCTTTAGAATGTGTTTGTCTCTTTAGTCTGTGTGTGTCTCTTTGGGCTGTTTGAGTCTTTTCGGTCTGATTGTGTTTCTTTGGGCTGTTTTTGTCTCTTTGGGCTGTGGGTGTCTCTCTAGGATGTGTCTGTCTCTTAGGGCTGTGTGTGTCTCTTTGGGCTGTGTGTGTCTCTTTGGGCTGTTTGAGTCTTTTTGATCTGCTTGTGTCTCTTTGGGCTGTTTGTGTGTTTTAGGGCTGTGTGTGTCTCTTTGGGCTATGTGTGTCTCTTTAAGCTGTGTGTGTCTCTTTGGGCTATGTGTATCTCTTTGGCCTGATTGGGTCTTTTTTGTCTGTGTGTGTGTCTTTTTGGACCGTTGGTATCTCTCTGGGCTGTCTGTCTCTTTGGGCTATGTCTGTCTCTTTGGGCTGTTTGAGTCTTTTTGGTCTCTGTGGGTTTCTTTGGGCTGTTTGTGTCTCTTTGGTCTGTGTGAGTCTCTTTGGGCTGTTTGAGTGTTTTTGGTCTGTGTGTGTTACTTTGGGCTGTTTGTATCTCTTTGGGCGGTGTGTGTCTCTTTGGGCTATGTTTGTCTCTTTGGGCTGTTTGAGTCTTTTTGGTCTGTTTGTGTTTCTTTGTGCTGTTTGTGTCTCTTTGGGCTGTGAATGTCTCTTTAGAATGAGTTTGTCTCTTTAGGCTGAATGTGTCTCTTTGGGTTGTGTGTTTCTGTTTGGGCTGTTTGAGTCTTTTCGTTCTGTTTGTGTTTCTTTGGGCTGTTTTTGTCTCTTTGTGCTGTGGGTGTCTCAAGCAGCCCAAAGGGACACACACAGCCCAAAGAGACACACACATCCTAGAGAGACACCCACAGACACCCACATCCTACAGAGACAAAAACAACCCAAAGAAACAAACACAGACCAAAAAGACTCAAATAGCCGATAGAGACACGCACAGCCCAAAGAGACACAAACAGTCCAAAGAGACACACACAAAACATAGAGACTCAAACATCCCAAAGAGACACACATAGCCCAAAGACACACACACAGCCCAAAAAGACACAAACAGACGAAGAGACACACATAGACCAAATAGACGCAAACAGCCGAAAGAGACGCACACAGCCCAAAGAGCCCAAAGTGACGCACAAAGCCCAAAGAGACACACAAATCCCAGAAAGACACACACATCCCAAAGAGACACAAACTTCCCAAATAGACAAACACAGACCAAATAGACTCAAACAACCCAAAGAGACACACATAGCCCAAAGAGACACACACAGACCAAATAGACACAAACACCCCAAATAGAAACAAAAATCCCAAAGAGACACACACAGCCCATAGAGAAAAACACAGCCCAAAGAAACACAAACAGCCCAAACAGACACACACAGCCGAAGGAGACAGACACATCCAAAAGAGACACCCACAGCCCAAAGAGATGCAAATAGCCCAAAGAGACACACAGACCAAAAAGACTCAAACAGCCCAAAGAGACACACACAGCCCAAAGAGACACACACAGCCCAAATAGAAACACACTGCCCAAAGAGAAACACACAGCCCAAAGAGACACACAAATCCCAAAGAGACATTCACAGCCCAAAGTGACACAAACAGGCCAAAGAGACACACACAGACCAAAAGGACTCAAACAGTCCAAAGAGACTCACACAGCCCAAACAGAAACACGCAGCCTAAGGAGACACACACAGCCCAAAGAGACAAACATAGACTAAAAAGACTCATAGAGACAAAACAGCCAATAGAGACACACATAGCCAAAAGAGACTGACGAATCCGAAAGAGACACCCACAGCCCAAAGAGACACACACAAACGAAAAAGATTTAAACAGCCCAAAGAAAAAAAACACAGCCCAAAGAGACACACACCGACAAAGGAGACTCAAACAGCCCAAAGAGACACATATAGCCCAAAGAGACACACACAGCCCAAAGAGACATACACATCCCAAAGAGACACATACATCCCAGAGAGAGACCCACAGTCCAAAGAGATACAAACAGCCAAAAGAAACACACACAGACCGAAAAAACTCATACAGCCCAAAGAGACACACATAGCCCAAACAGACTCACACAGCCTAAGGAAACACACACATCCCAAAGAGACACCCACAGCCCAAAGTAACACAAACAGCCCAAAGAGACAAACACAGACCAAAAAGACTCAAAAAGACCAAAAAGACTTTGGGCTATTTGTGTTTCTTTGGGCTGTTTGAGTCTTTTTGGTCTGTGTGTGTCTTTTTCGGCTGTTTGTGTCTTTTTGGACTGTGTTAGTTTCTTTGGGCTGTTTGTGTCTCTTTGGGCTGTGGGTGTCTCTTTGGGTTGCTTGTGTCTCTCTGTGCTGTGTGTGTCTCTTTAGTCTGTGTGTGTGTCTCTTTGGTCTGTTTGTGTCTCTTTGGGCTATGTGTGTCTCTTTGGGTTTGTGTTTCTTTGGGCTGTGGGTGTTTCTTTGGGATATGTGTGTTTCTTTGGGATGTGTGTGTCTCTTTGGGCTGTGTGTGTCTCTTTGGGCTGTTTGAGTCTTTTTGGTCTGTGTGTGTCTTTTTGGGCTGCATGTGTCTCTTTGGCTGTGTGTGTTCCTTTATGTTGCGTGTGTCTCTTTGTGCTGTTTGTGTTTCTTTGGGCTGTGTGTCTCTATGGGCTGTGTGTGTCTCTTTGGGCTGTTTGTGTCTCTTTGGACTGTGTGTGTCTTTTTGGGCTGTTTGTGTCTCGTTGGACTGTGGGTGTCTCTTTGGGTTGTGTGTGTGTCTCTTTAGGCTGTGTCTCTTTGGGTTGTGTGTGTCTCTTTGGGCTGTTTGAGTCTTTTTGGTCTGTGTGTGTCTCTTTTGATTGTGTGTGTATCTTTGGGCTGTGTGTGTCTCTTTGGGCTGTTTGAGTCTTTTGGTCTGTGTGTTTGTCTTTGGGCTGTTTGGGTTTCTTTGGGCTGTGGGTGTGTCTTTAGAATGTGTTTGTCTCTTTAGGCTGTGTTTGTCTCTTTGGGATGTGTGTTTCTCTTTGGGCTGTTTGAGTCTTTTTTGGTCTGTGTGTGTTTCTTTGGGCTGTTTTTGTCTCTTTGGGCTGTGGGTGTCTCTCTAAGATGCGTGTGTCTCTTTGGGCTGTGTGTGTGTCTTTGGGCTGCGTTTGTGTCTTTGGGCTGCGGCTGTTTGGGTTTCTTTGGGCTGTGGGTGTGTCTTTAGAATGTGTTTGTCTCTTTAGGCTGTGTTTGTCTCTTTGGGATGTGTGTTTCTCTTTGGGCTATTTGAGTCTTTTTGGTCTGAGTGTGTTTCTTTGGGCTGTTTGGGTCTCTTTGGGCTGTGGGTGTCTCTCTAGGATGCGTGTGTCTCTTTGGGCTGTGTGTGTGTCTTTGGGCTGCGTTTGTCTCTTTGGGCTGTTTGAGTCTTTTTGGTCTGTGTGTGTCTCTTTTGGCTGTTTGTGTCTCTTTGAGCTGTGTGCGTCTCTTTGGGCTATGTGTGTCTCTTTCGGCTTTGTGTGTCTCTTTAGGCTGTGTGTGTCTATTTGGGATATGTGTGTCTTTGGGCTGTTTGAGTCTTTTTCAACATACATATCAAACTAATTGTCTTTTAACGCTGATTTTGGATAAATTAAATTGACTAACTTTAACTGGCCCCATCAAAAGTTACGAAACAATTATTAACAATTATTAAAAACAAACATTATAAAGCTTAAAAAAAAGTTTGCCGAGCAAGGTTGGACACTGTCTTGCTACAAGTGCTTCTAGCTTCCTTGAATTTTTCAGAGTTTCCCCTGAATTTTAATTAAAGAAATATGGGGCCTTGGAGATCTTGCCAAAAACTAATTATTTAATTTTTGTGTTAATGTCAGTGTGTTTTGAACTTTATTATTCACAGAGATTTTGCTTATTTGGAGAAAATAGTATAAAGCTTAAAAAGAACTTTTGCAGACAAAGTTGGGCACTGTCTTCGTACTAACGCTTTCACGTTCCATGAATTTTTCAGAGTTCCCCCTGAATTTCAGAGTTCGCCCTGAAAAGAAATTGATTATTTAATTTTCGTGTTGATGTCATAAATTAATTTTTCTCGGGATCTGCAAGACCCAAAATTTCTTTATTAAAATTCAGGGAAAACTCTGATACATTCAAGGAAAGGGAAAGCACTTGTACCAAGACAGTGTCCAATATTCTTTGCAAAAGGTCTTTTTAAGCTTGATAATATTTTCTCCAAATCTGAAAAATCTCCGCGATTACTAAAGTTAAAAAATACGCTGATGCATAAAATTCTCCTGTTTCTGCCAAAGTTTTTACGGTCCAGTTAGATTTTTCTTGACGTATTATCTTTTATTTTTTTCTTTTAATTGGTGTTACAAATCCTTTATTATTCAGTTATATATGGCATTACTATATTGCATTTATTATTAACACTAATACAACTACTAGTAATACACTTACTTCTACTTGCTAAATACCCAAAATTATAGAATTAGCAGTATGATCATTCCCTATCTCACCCATTATAAAAACCCGGACCGAGGTGCGAGTGCTCCAGAGAACGTTTTTGCAGATATAAACATAAGCGGCATTAGATATTTTCACGGGTAGACAATTCAGATTTTTCTTGGACGCGAAACTTACAGTTATAATAGAAATAATCTGAAATAAGTGGAAACCCGCTATTACCAATAATGCAATTTGTAACCCTCTTGGACGCGAAACTTGCAGTTATAATAGAAATAATCGGAAATAAGTGGAAACCCGCTATTACGAATAATGTACTTTGCAACCATTTCTCATTGATTAACAGAAACAGACTAACCCGCTAATACAGAAATAAGTGGGAGGAGCTTTTTGTTCGCACCGAGAATGAAGACCAGAAATGATCTGCGATAAACTTACTGGATAATTCTATAAACTGTGCTAAATACTAAATACTGTATTTTTTTTTCATTAAGCCTTTTTTCAATTTTTTCTGTTTGTAATAGCCAAAGTTCAAGCAATGCTACTTGACAGTTTACTAATTCAAGCGCCACTAAAAGTGAAGTCATTTTGATTTCTCCTTCTGATAAAGTCATTACGTTTTTCGTTTTTAATTTGCAACCCTTATTTAGTTTTCTTGACCCAGTTTTTCCAACCAGCAGTATGAAACCAGCATTAGTAAAGTAAGTCTATGTTGTAGGAAAGTAAGGTTGTAGTTGCCCCCCAGCTGTTACATGCTGTAATAACATAGGTTTTGGTTGGTGCGTTAATCTACCCTTGTAGGGGAAAAAATTACGGTCCTAAGGTAAGTAAACATTGGTAGCGTGTCTTAGGCCCTGGCCTGCTTAATTTTCTTGGGTGTGCCAACTGAGATTTATCGAGAAATTAAACTAACGTTGTAAAGAGGTTTGGTATAGTACAATAACGTATATTGTGCATTAAAGGAGACAATAGTACAACCCTTGGCTTATAGGCATAATCATGAAATACAAATAATATTTAAATCATATAAACCTGCAATTCCCAAAACATTCCCAAAGTGTTTGAGTCTTTTTGGTCTGTGTGTGTCTCTTTGGGCTATTTGTGTCTCTTTGTCTGTGGGTGTCTCTTTGGGACGTGTGTTTCTCTTTAGGCTGTGTGTGTCTCTTCGGGCTGTGTGTGTCTCTTTGGGCTGTTTGAGTCCTTTTGGTTTGTTTTTGTCTCTTTGGGCTGTGTGTGTCTCTTTGGGCTGTGTGTGTCTGTTTGAGTCTTTTTGGTCTGTGTGTGTCTCTTTGGGGTGTGGGTGTCTCTTTGGGCTGTGTGTTTCTCTTTAGGCTGTGTGTGTCTCTTTGGGCTTTGGGTGTCTCTTGGAGATATGTTTGTCTCTTTGGGCTGTGTGTGTCTCTTTGGGCTGTGTGTGTCTCTTTGGGCTGTTTGAGTCTTTTTGGTCCGTGTGTGTCTTTTTGGGCTGCATGTGTCTCTTTGGCTGTGTGCGTCCCTTTGGGCTGCGTGTGTCTCTTTGTGCTTTTTGTGTTTCTTTGGGCTGTGTGTCTCTGAGGGTGTCTCTTTGGGATGTGTGTGTCTCTTTAGGTTGTGTGTGTCTCTTTGGGCTGTGTGTGTCTATTTGGGCTGATTGGGTCTTTTTGGTCTGTGTGTGTCTCTTTTGGCTGTTTTTGTCTACCTGGGCTGTGTGTGTCTCTTTGGGCTATGGGCGTCTCTTTGGGCCGTTTGAGTCTTTATGTCTGTGTTTGTCTCTTTGGGCTGTTTGGGTGTCTTTGGGCTGTGGGTGTCTCTTTAAAATGTGTTTGTCTCTTTTGGCTGTGTGTGTCTCTTTGGGCTGTGTGTGTCTCTTTGGGCTGTTTGAGTCTTTTCGGTCTGTTTGTGTTTTTTTGGGCTGTTTTTGTCCGAAAGTTACGAAACAATTATTAGTTATTAAAATAGAAACGGGGATGTCATTGTGTAATTGTTCCTTTGATTATGTTTCTATTTGGTTCCTGGAAACAATCTACTTATAGGCTAATTCTAACAGACAGGGATTATTAACTTTACTCTATAGGAAATATACGTTAAGAAGAAAACTTCGACATTGTTAACATGTAGATTCAGAAAAGTGTACATATTTGTCTAGAAAGGGTAGCTTTTTACCTTTTTTTTAAATTTATTTTGCCTTAATCGAATATTAATTGGCTTCGGGAATTTCTAGCTCCCGAAGCCAAAAGACTCAAACAGCCCAAAGTGACACGCAAATCCCAGTGAGACACACACAGCCCAAAGAGACACAAACTGCATAAAGAGACAAACACAGACCAAAAAGACTCAAACAACCCAAAGAGACATACACAGCCCAAAGAGACACACACAGCCCAAAGAGACACACATATCCCAAAGAGACACCCACAGCCCAAAGTGACACAAACAGCTCGAAGAGACACACACAGACCAAAAAGACTAAAAAAGCCCAAAGAGACACACACAGCCCAAACAGACAAACACAGCCTAAGGAGACACACACATCCCAAAGACACACCCACAGCCCAAAGAGATGCAAACAGCCCAAAGAGACACAAACAGACCAAAAAGACTCAAACAGCCCAAAGAGACACACACAGCCCAAAGAGAGACACAACAGCCCAAAGAGAAACACACAGCCCAAAGAGACACACACACATCCCAAAGAGACATTCACAGCCCAAAGTGACACAAACAGCCCAAAGAGACACCCACAGCCCAAAGAGACGCAAACGGCCCAAAGAACCAACACACAACCCAAAAAGACTCTAACTGCCCAAAGAGACACAAAATTCCCAAAGAGACACACACAGCCTAAGGAGGCACACACATCCCAAAGAGACACCCACAGCCCAAAGAGACACACATAGACCAAAAAGGCTCATAGTGACAAAAACAGTCCATAGAGACACAAATAGCCAAAAGCGACAAGCACAGCCTAAAGAGACACACGCATCTGAGAGAGACACCCACAACCCAAAGAGACACAAACAGCCCAAAGAGACACACACAGACCAAAAAGACTCAAACAGCCCAAAGAAAAAAAACAGCCCAAAGAGACACACACAGCCTACAGAGACACACACATCCCAAAGAGACACCCACAGTCTAAAGAGACACAAACAGCCCAAAGAGACACACACAGCTCAAAGAGACGCACACAGCCCAAAGAGACACACACATCCCAGAGAGACACCCACAGTCCAAAGAGTCACAAACAGCCAAAAGAAACACACATAGACCAAAAAGACTCAAACAGCCCAAAGAGACAAACACAGCTCAAAGAGACGCACACAGCCCAAAGAGAAAACACACATCCCAGAGAGACACCCACGGTCCAAAGAGGTACAAACAGCCAAAAGAAACACACATAGACCAAAAAGACTCAAACAGCCCAAAGAGTCTTTGGACTGTTTGTTTCTCTTTGGGCTGTGGGTGTCTCTTTGGGTTGCGTGTGTCTCTTTGGGCTATGTGTGTCTCTTTAGTCTGTGTGTGTGTCTCTTTGGGCTGTTTGTGTCTCTTTGGGCTGTGTTTGTCTCTTTAGGCTATGTGTGTCTCTTTGGGCTGTTTGAGTCTTTTGGTCTGTGTGTGTCTCTTTGGGCTGTTTGGGTCTCTTTGGGCTGTGGTGTCTCTTTGGAATGTGTTTGTCTCTTTAGGCTGTGTGTGTCTCTTTGGGCTGTGTGTATCTCTTTGGCATGTGTGTGTCACTTTGGGCTGTCTGTGTCTCTTTGGGCTGTTTGTGTGTCTTTTGGCTGTGTTTTTCTCTTTGGGCTATGTGTGTCTCTTTAGGCTGTGTATGTCTCTTTGGGCTGTGTGTGTCTCTTTGCCCTGTTTGAGTCTTTTTGGTCTGTGTGTGTCTCTTTGGGTTGTTTGTTTCTCTTTGGGCTTTGTGTGTCTCTTTGGGCTATGTGTGGCTCTTTGGGCTGTTTGAGTCTTTTTGGTATATGTGTGTCTCTTTGGGCTGTGTGTGTCTCTTTGGGCTGTTTGAGTCATTTTGGTCTGACTTTGTCTTTTTTGGCTGTTTGTGTCTATTTGGGCTGTTTGGGTGTCTTTGGGCTGTGGGTATCTCTTTAGAATGTGTTTGTCTCTTCAGGCCGTGTGTGTCTCTTTGGGTTGTGTGTGTCTCTTTGGGCTGTTTGAGTCTTTTGGGTCTGTTTGTGTTTCTTTGGGCTGTTTGTGTCTCTTTGGGCTCTGGGTGTCTCAAACAGATTAAAGAGACACACACAGCCCAAATAAACACACACATCCTAGAGAGACACCCAAAGACACCCACATCCCAAAGAGACAAAAACAGCCCAAAGAAACACACACAGACCAAAAAGACTCAAATAGCCGAAAGAGACACGCACAGCCCAAAAAGACACAAACAGCTCAAAGAGATACACACAAAACAAAAAGACTCAAACATCCCAAAGAGACACACATAGCCCAAAGACACACACACAGCCCAAAGAGACACAATCAAACGAAGAGATACACATAGACCAAAAAGACGCAAACAGCCGAAAGAGACGCACACAGCCCAAAGAGACACACACAGACCAAAAAGACTCAAACAGCCCAAAGTGACACACACAGCCCAAAGAGACACACAAATCCCAAAGAGACACACACAGCCCAAAGAGACACAAACTGCCCAAAGAGACAAACACGGATCAAAAAGACTCAAACAACCCAAAGAGACACAGACATTCAAAGGAGACACACACATCCCAAAGAGAAAAACACAGCCCAAAGAGACACACACATCCAAAAGAGACACCCACAGCCCAAAGTGACACAAACAGCCCAAAGAGACACACACAGACCAAAAAGACTCAAACAGCCCAAAAAGACACACACAGCCCAAACAGACACACACAGCCTAAGGAGACACACACATCCCAAAGAGACACTCACAGCCGAAAGAGATGCAAACAGCCAAAAGAGACACACATAGACCAAAAAGACTCAAACAGTCCAAAGAGACACACACAGCCCAAAGAGAAACACACAGCCCAAAGAGACACACACATCCAAAAGAGACATTCACAGCCCAAAGTGACACAAAAAGCCCAAAGAGACACACACAGACCAAAAAGACTCAAACATCCCAAAGAGACACACACAGCCCAAACAGACACACACAGCCTAAGGAGACACACACATCCCAAAGAGACACCCAACGCCCAAAGAGACACAAACAACCCCAAGAGACAAACACAGCCTAAGGAGGCACAGACACCAAAGATCCAAAGGGCTATGGAGCCCAAAGATACACAAACAGCCCAAAGAGACACACATAGGCCAAAAAGACTCATAGAGACAAAAACAACCCATAGAGACAAACATAGCCAAAAGAGACGCACAGCCTAGAGAGACACACGCATCCGAAAGAGACACCCACAGCCCAAAGAGACACACACAGACCAAAAAGACTCAAACAGCCCAAAGAAAAAACACAGCCCAAAGAAACACACACATCCTAGAGAGACACCCATAGACATCCACATCCCAAAGAGAAAAAAAACATCCCAAAGAAACACACACAGACCAAAAAGACTCAAATAGCCGAAAGAGACACGCACAGCCCAAAGAGACACAAACAGCTCAAAGAGACACACTCAAAACAAAAAGACTCAAACATCCCAAAGAGACACACATAGCCCAAAGACACACACACAGCCCAAAGAGACACAAACAGACGAAGAGACACACAGACACACAAAGCCCAAAAAGAGACAAACAAATCCCAGAGAGACACACACAGCCCAAAGAGACACAAACAGCCAAAAGAGACAAACACAGACCAAAAAGACTCAAACAACCCAAAGAGACACAGGCAGCCCAAAGAGACGAACACAGCCCGAAGAGAAAAACACAGCCCAAAGAGACACACACGTCCAAAAGAGACACCCACAGCCCAAAGTTACACAAACAGCCCAAAGAGACACAAACAGACCAAAAAGACACACACAGCCTAAGGAGACACACACATCCCAAAGAGACACTCACAGCCCAAAGAGACACAAACAGCCCAAAAAGACACAAACAGACCAAAAAGACTCAAACAGCCCAAAGAGACACACACCGACCAAAAAGACTCAAACAACCCAAAGAGACACACACAGCCCAAAGAGAAACACAAAGCCCAAAGAGACACACACATCCCAAAGAGACATTCACAGCCCAAAGTGACACAAACAGCCCAAAAAGACACAAACAGACCAAAAAGACACAAACAGCCCAAAGAGACACACACACAGCACAAACAGACACACACATCCTAAGGAGAGACACACATCCAAAAGAGACACCCACAGCCCAAAGAAACACAAACAGCCCAAAGAACCAACACACAGACCAAAAAGACTCAAACTGCCCAAAGAGACACAAACAGCCCCAGGAGACACACACAGCCTAAGGAGGCACACACATCAAAGATCCAAAGGGCTCTGGAGCCCAAAGATACACAAGCAGCCCAAAGAGACACACATAGACCAAAAAGACTCATAGAGACAATAACAGCCCATAGAGAAACACATAGCCAAAAGAGACACGCACAGCCTAAAGAGACATACGCATCCGAAAGAGACACCCACAGCCCAAAGAGACACAAACAGCCCAAAGAGACACACAGAGACCAATGAGACTCAAACAGCCCAAAGAAAAAAACACAGCCCAAAGAGACACACACAGCCTACAGAGACACAGACATCCCAAAGAGACACCCACAGTCTAAAGAGACACAAACAGCCCAAAGAGACACACACAGACCAAGGAGACTTAAATAGCCCCAAGAGACACATATAGCCCAAAGAGACTCACACATCCCAGAGAGACACCCACAGTCCAAAGAGATACAAACAGCCAAAAGAAACGCACACAGACCAAAAAGACTCACACAGCCTAAGAAGACAAACACATCCCAAAGAGACACTCACAGCCCAAAGAGACACAAACAACCCCAAGAGACACACACAGCCTAAGGAGGCACAGACACCAAAGATCCAAAGGGCTGTGGAGCCAAAAGATACACAAACAGTCCAAAGATACACACATAAGCCAAAAAGACTCATAGAGACAAAAACAGCCCATAGAGACACACATAGCCAAAAGAGACACGCACAGCCTAGAGAGACACACGCATCCGAAAGAGACACCCACAGCCCAAAGAGACACAAACAGCCCAAAGAGACACACACAGACCAAAAAGACTCAAACAGCCCAAAGAAAAAACACAGCCCAAAGAGACACACACATCCTAGAGAGACACCCATAGACATCCACATCCCAAAGAGAAAAAAACAGCCCAAAGAAACACACACAGACCAAAAAGACTCAAATAGCCGAAAGAGACACGCACAGCCCAAAGAGACACAAACAGCTCAAAGAGACACACAAAAACAAAAAGACTCAAACATCCCAAAGAGACACACATAGCCCAAAGACACACACACAGCCCAAAGAGACACAAACAGACGAAGAGACACACAGACACACAAAGCCCAAAAAGAGACACACAAATCCCATAGAGACACACACAGCCCAAAGAGACACAAACTGCCAAAAGAGACAAACACAGACCAAAAAGACTCAAACAACCCAAAGAGACACAGGCAGCCCAAAGAGACACACACAGCCCGAAGAGAAAAACACAGCCCAAAGAGACACACACGTCCAAAAGAGACACCCACAGCCCAAAGATACACAAACAGCCCAAAGAGACACACACAGACCAAAAAGACACACAGCCTAAGGAGACACACACATCCCGAAGAGACACTCACAGCCGAAAGAGATGCAAACAGCCCAAAGAGACACACACCGACCAAAAAGACTCAAACAGTCCAAAGAGACACACACAGCCCAAAGAGAAACACAAAGCCCAAAGAGACACACACATCCCAAAGAGACATTCACAGCCCAAAGTGACACAAACAGCCCAAAAAGACACAAACAGACCAAAAAGACTCAAACAGCCCAAAGAGACACACACACAGCCCAAACAGACACACACAGCCTAAGGAGAGACACACATCCCAAAGAGACACCCACAGCCCAAAGAAACACAAACAGCCCAAAGAACCAACACACAGACCAAAAAGACTCAAACTGCCCAAAGAGACACAAACAGCCCCAGGAGACACACACAGCCTAAGGAGGCACACACATCAAAGATCCAAAGGGCTGTGGAGCCCAAAGATACACAAGCAGCCCAAAGAGACACACATAGACCAAAAAGACTCATAGAGACAATAACAGCCCATTGAGAAACACATAGCCAAAAGAGACACGCACAGCCTAAAGAGACACACGCATCCGAAAGAGACACCCACAGCCCAAAGAGACACAAACAGCCCAAAGAGACACACAGACACCAAAGAGACTCAAACAGCCCAAAGAAAAAAACACAGCCCAAAGAGACACACACAGCCTACAGAGACAAACACATCCCAAAGAGACACCCACAGTCTAAAGAGGCACAAACAGCCCAAAGAGACAGACACAGACCAAGGAGACTTAAATAGCCCGAAGAGACACATATAGCCCAAAGAGACTCACACATCCCAGAGATACACCCACAGTCCAAAGAGATACAAACAGCCAAAAGAAACGCACACAGACCAAAAAGACTCAAACAGCCCAAAGAGACACACACAGCCCAAACAGACTCAAACAGCCTAAGAAGACACACACATCCCAAAGAGACACCCACAGCCCAAAGTAACACAAACAACCCAAAGAGACACACACAGACCAAAAAGACTCAAAAACACCAAAATGACTTTGGGCTATGTGTGTTGCTTTGGACTGTTTGAGTCTTTTTGGTCTGTGTGTGTCTCTTTCGGCTCTTTGTGTCTTTTTGGACTGTGTGTGTTTCTTGGGTCTGTTTGTGTCTCTTTGGGCTGTGGGTGCTTCCCTGGGTTGCGTGTGTCTCTTTGGGCTGTGTGTGTCTCTTTGGGCTATGTGTGTCTCTTTTGTCTGTGTGTGTGTATCTTTGGGCTGTTTGTGTATCTTTGGGCTGTGTGTGTCTCTTCGGGCTTTGTGTGTCTGTTTAGTCTGTGTGTGTGTCTCTTTGAGCTGTTTGTGTCTCTTTGGGCTGTGTGTTTCTCTGTGGGCTATGTGTGTCTCTTTGGGCTATTTGAGTCTTTTGGTTTGTGTGTGTCTCTTTGGGCTGTTTGGGTGTCTTTGGGCTGTGGGTGTCTATTATCTCATTTGACTTATACGGAACAAGCGGAGCCTTGCCTGTTTCTAGCAGAGGCCATACTTGTATTCTTTCGGTTATAGATCATTTTTCCGGATTTACTTTTGCAAAAGCATTAAAAAATCAAGGTGCTTATGCCACCAGTAAGGCGTTAGCAAAAATATTTTTACAATATGGTGTTCCTAATAAAATTTTGAGTGACAACGGGAGCAATTTTGTTTCAAAAGTGACAAAAGACTTAATGAGTTTTCTTAATATAGAGAAAATGGTGACAGCGCCGTACCATCCACAAGCTAATGGTAAAATAGAAAATAGGAATAAAATATTTTCTAACTTATTAATTATTTATACAAAAGGTAATAGACACTACTGGGATCAATTCTTACTTTATTTAACTAACTTAATCAACACTGTTTATTCAGAAACAACTAAAGCTATTCCATTTTATTTACTTTTTGGTCGCAATTTTAGAATCCCGTATAATGAGATTATTGAATCTCGGCAGTATCATAATAGCTCGGGAGATTACAGACAAGAATTCATAAATAGGATGAGGAAAACTTATAAAATAGTTAGGCAAGAGTTGGAAAAATTTAAAATAAGCCAAGAGCTAAGAAATCAAGCCAAGGTAAAGGGGAATATAGACTTCAAAGTAGGAGACTGCGTCTATCTTAAGAACGAAGCAAAAACGGAAGGAAAAAAGCTTTCCAAAAAATATTCTGGACCGTACAGAATAGTCAAAAAGTACGATAACGAATATACTTTTAAAATGGAAAACCCCGATAGTTGAAGAACTTACAAGGCGCATGTTAGCCAAATAAAAAGAGCCAAATTTCCAGAGAGATGGGTATCACATCCCTCCTCTACTGATTCGTCAGATGCAGAAAATGAGCCCCAAGATCAAGATTGGCAGAGCTAAAACCCTTTAATTTCAAGCAAGATTATTTCGAGAATAACAGTGATGAGGAAAATTTTGAAGAATTTTTAGCTATGAAAAATATAGTCATTCCAGAGAAAAAATCCCTAATACTAGTAAGAATAAAAACACCAAAAAGTCCATAAAAGCTGTTCATCGGCGAGCGCAGGAGATTTAGATTATGCAATATCTCCAAAAACCTAATTTTTCCCCGATAGACTTTTAACCCCTTGTCCCCCCAAAAGATTTCCAGACGATATGGTTTCCCCCGCATCACCAATAGAAAGGCCCCTGTCCTTACAAGATGAATTAAACAGAGCTGTAGAAACCCCCGGTATTACTGTAAAGAAAACTCCCCCCAAAGATTCAACTAAAACAAACCTGCGAGAAGCTATGGATTTAATAAATTTTCCCATAAAAACGAGTCAAAGTACATTGCCCGAGAATAAAACTCCCAAGGATGACCAGCAAGATCAATATCATGATATAACTGTGTCCAAGGTCAAACCTAAACAGTGGACTTCATGGAGGGAAACCCTAGTGCAAAGAATGCCCCATCCCCCTGAAGACAGGGCCTTCAAACAGTGGAGGAACCCCGCAAAAACTATTGATTCCTCCCAAAGCTCTCAAGAATCTTTCAAATCTTCCGAGTTGAAAACTCAAGGCGAGGACATAGAGAATAAACCTTCTACTTCTAGAGGAGTAGAAATTTACGAAGGAAGGGCAGGTGATACCTCAAAAAG
Source organism: Artemia sp. Qi Xiang Cuo (assembly GCF_049724085.1). Lineage (NCBI taxonomy): Eukaryota > Metazoa > Arthropoda > Branchiopoda > Anostraca > Artemiidae > Artemia > Artemia sp. Qi Xiang Cuo. Next base: position 53,267,153 of record NC_142795.1, read on the forward strand.
TGCCACCTCTAAAAGTTCTAATCCGGATTCGTCGGAAACTAGTTCTGAAGAGTCTGACGGCGAATCAGACCATATAGTAGCTAAAGAAATAGGAAAATAAAGACCGACCTCAGCAGCCGCACACGGGAAACAAACGAAATTAAAAGGGCAAGAATTTTTGAAAAAACAATACAAAAAGTTTGACCTTATTTCGCTAGAAAAACCGAAAAAGAAAAAACCGCAAGAAACAGAGGAGAAAGTAACGACACAATCGGGTAGAACGGTTAAAAAACCCGATAGATGGAATTACACTTAATCAGCATAGGATTAAAACATTTTAATGGATAGGCGTCATAAAGGAATAATAATTTAAAAACTTTTAATTTACAAGTAAACATTATACAATTATAAAAAAAAAAGCTGTAGAGAAATTCCGTTCACCATATATCAGTTCCCGAAAACAGATTCTAATTAAAAAGCAATAATGCATATGATTAATTCGAATAATTTCCTTGGATACAAAAAGCTACACGTACCGTCCCAGTACGATGCATCCAATCCAACTGAAAGAAGCCGGAGCGTTCTGGTGGTTCGAAGTGTGGGGGGTAACGATATTATCGTTGTCGTACCCCGGCCACACTTCGAGCCGCAAGACTGGCTCCCAAATCTCCAAATTCCAGGACAATTGCCCATTCAAAAAAAAAAACATTTCAAGTGAAGTTAAATTGAAAATTGTAGAGGCACTATTAACTAGAAAGAACAAACCAAAGGTAGGACTAAGAGTTTTAATAAAAATAACAATGTCTCATATTGCACTCCTAAATTATACGCCCAAAGCAGTATGATCAACCGTAAGGCAATATAGTTTAATTCAAGATATAAGTGGCTAACGAGAAAGGCCCAAAGTAGGAAGCTCGTGGTCGACCAATGGTGACAAATAATGTTTTTAGGTCCTGTGTGGCACATTCTGCCTACTAGGTAGCTACCTTACGAAAATCAACTATACCCCTATGAATGTGAATTAATCAGTTGGATAGCCTATAATGTACCCAGTTATTGAGATCAATAACGGAACTTATATCATGGAGAGGGGAGGTCGTGTTTTCAGAGTCAATATCATCGATTCTATACGTGAATCGGTGACATTCAAATTATGAATTCATACTCCTCCATGGAATCCAACTTATATTCTACAAATGAACTATGGAAATCATCCCCTACTCATTGTTAAGTTGTGTAATCAAATCCAAATAGATGGCCCACGGTTTGTGGGAAGCCTGAGGAAGAACTCAAGGCCCTGATCGATTTTATTATGTTGGGTTTTGGGGGTCCCCTGGTATTTTATATGAAAAAAATCTACCCAGGTCCTAACTGTGAGCATTTTCAGATTATGACAATGGAATCAAAACCTACTCGAAGAGCAATAATTGATACTGAGTTCATTAGCACAATGAACGCGAAGGAAAATATTATGTATTCGGCAGCTATGTTAGTCGTGGACGAACAAGGAAATCAAATATATAAGAAGGAATAGGATGTAACCTACAAGCTTAAAGGGTATGCACCCCACACTTATAAGTATGGTTTAGCACTTGCAAATTCCCCCAAGTATCGTCCGGCTAGAGAGGAGGTCAAAACAAAATATAGGAGAAGAAGCGCAAAACAACTTGGCTGTTTACAATTATTGATAACACGCCTAGAAAAGAACTTCAATATCAATTATTTCTATTCCGAGGGATCTACTCAAAGAGACTTATTACTTCTTGATAAATGCAGAGTTCCCCAAATTTGCCATAGCCTTGAAAAAAATCCCCAATGTGTCAAATATGAAGGCATACATCATCCTTTAGAGGATATTCATTATTACTGACAATTTTTATTTGACCCGGAATCTGAAGAATACAATTCCCTCGGTAGTAAATTATTCCTGAAAAGTATGAAAACTTACCGAAGAATATGAGACGCCTATAAAAATATTTAAAGAAAATTAAGAGAAGATTCTAAACTCAAAACTACCTATCAGTAAGTAACTGTGGAAGAAATTAACCTCGTATACATAAACTATTTTGTCTATAATGCAGATTATAATTATTTTAGGCCTACACATAAAAATAGGATACCAGTGTAATTATGTGCTGCACGTTTGCTTATTCATGTGTTTCTTACCCGAGAAATATAATCTAAAATTAAATCGTATAGCGATTATTAGCTACGCTTTAAAGTTGTACCTCAACCAGTCACGGAGGTATATCCCGACAAGAATTAAGCTCGGAAGTCCTAATTTTACTTGCCTAACCTATCTAATCATGAAATATTTATTCTGTTCGATGTCTACAAATCAGTTTTGTTTGGCCAATACCACAAAATGATTACATGATAATAAATAACATAATTAAAAATTAAAGTAACTTTGAAAAAAAATATATATAATAATAACAAAGGATTATACAAAAGAATTTTGCAAAAAAAAGGGTACTATTACTGATAAATTGATTCTAGAAACAAGCAATAAGATGAGGCCTAAGAAAATCATCCGAATCCTCGTTGTTCACGCAGTGGCCCAAGATATTGTAAAACATGGAGTAATATTCAAGCATGAAAATTCGTTGCTAGTTAGCCATAACGCATGGAAAATCTTTATAAAATAGGACCCAAACCTTTCGAGACCTTGTTTCGGTAAGTAACAAGACTAGAAAAAAAACACGTATGAACTCAAGGAATCGATATTTCTATACCTTAGATCGAACAAAGGACTACAAGCCAGTAAAATAATGCATAATAAAGATAAGAGTTTCCAACTTCAGTTGTACCCAAACAAAAATCAAAATTCGTAATAGATGACCCTGATGAGAAGAGGACAGGAATTGACATGGCACTTGGAACAAGCACTGAGGAAGACAGAGGGAAAAGACTGGCGGATAATATGGAATACTTAGCGAAAGACGTTGCTAAAACAAAATCGATACAAAACCCTAAACTACTGACTACAGGGAAAGGAAAACCTTACGATGGAAATTACGCAATGAACGACGAACAACCATTACCCAATCTAAATGAGAAAAGTGCCCAAAAAATTTCAACTCACCAAGCCTACTTAACATTATATAGACAAACATTACAAGCCCTATTTGAATTATTCAACATGAAAATACAAAAATTAAAACAAAGTACCACGAAGATTTTCGAAGTATTCTTTCGAAGAAATAAATACCGTAGGTCTACAGGCCTAATTCCCATCATCGGAGAAATCGCCTCCCGCCTTTTCGGTTTAAAGACAGAGGAAGACCTAAACAGCCTAAGGGAAAGTGTAAGATAGTTGAATAATGCCATGAACGTAACATTACACGTTCAGGAGATACAAGCCAGTGTATCAAATTACCAGAGAGATAAAATTGATATGATATCTAAGAGAATCTCAAAAACTATAGACGTAATGAATTACTTAAGAAATGAAGTAGACCACGTGGTAATAGACTCGAGCTTAACCATCGTTTCACTCGATACAATTACTATGTCATTACTACATTTGGCAACACACGTCAGCAAGTTTGAGTTTGCACTATTTGCCCTCAATGGAGGAACTTTGTCCTACGACCTAGTAAATCCTTCTCGCCTAACAAATATGCTAGACTAAATAAAAACGCACCTAACGTTTGGTTTACACTTGCCCGTAGAGCCAGAAGTATCAAATTTATTCCATTACTATACTAAATGAAATGTCTACGTCACGGAATTAAATGAACAGCTATTTGTAGTAATAACAATTCCATTCATAAACCAAAAATCAATTTACGACCTGTACAAAATTTCGATCTTCCCAGCTAACATAAGGAAGACGAATTCATTAATGACTATCACGCCTGAAGCAGAGTACTTGCTTATTGATCATGATAGACGAAAATATGCCCTAGCCAATCCAGAAGACTTAAAAGAGTGCGCACCATTCAAAAACTTAGTATGCCAACTTACTTTACCTATTTATAATGTCAAGTCTGGATCATGTATGTTAGATATATTTTTAAAAGACACACAACAGGAAGAAACACCGAATTCATGCAAAGCCGGGATAGGAAGTACTAAGCGAGAAATATTCATACACCTTAGAAATGACCTTTGGTTATTCTCTATTCCAAGAGAAACTGTCGCAACTTGGTCTCGTTACAATAATAAAGAAGGAATAGACTTGAGTTACAAAACAGAACTAATATTAAAAAATTTGGGTGCTATAACCATAAAACAAGGCTGTCTACTCGTAACCAAAGAGTTAACTGTTTGAACACCGTTAATTACAACGAGAACAAAGATCATAAGTCCCAAAATAACTAACTTCAAGGTGATCAACCTGTCGTACACTATTCCCAATATTGAAAACGAGGAAATAAAAACCTCGATATGGTCAAAAATAGAAAAGAATAAAGGGACAATAAGGCTTACAAAAATAAGAGAAGCATTAGATTCGTAGATTCCCCTATTTACAAATGAAGACCAAAGATTAACGTATGTAGATAATAGATACGGATTGTTCTCGACCAATTTCTGGTGGAACATATTATTGGCCGTATGTTTCGTATTCGCGACTTCCCTGACCATAAGAACCCTATTGACTTGTAATTACGGAAAAATCCTAAGACTAAGAAGACGAAAACCAAGAGAAGAACACGGGGAAACAGCTGAAATGCAGAGGTTAAACCCGGAGCCCCGTGAGAAGGTCTAAGCCAAGAAATAGGGAAGACCTTAGAAAACGAGTTGGTATAGAGGTCTCCACTCGTCATTGTTATGTCTCGTTCCCTCATTGTAGTATCGTTCACGTAAAACTGTGTGGTTATGACACTGCAACATGCGTTTCTTAAACAGCACTGACATGCGTGAATAATGCAGGCATGAAATATGTTGTAAAATTAGACCTCAAAATTAACCATGTAGCATAAACTCGGTTTAAATGATTATTTTAAATCAAATATAAAATTAACTAAGTGTTGAAAGAAGTTAAAATAAAGTGTATGTAGTAGTGTATATTAGAAAGTATAATAAGAGACTACACTTAAAGTTGAAGAATTAATATTTTATAACGTCGTTAGGCTATAACAACTTAGAAGAAACTTCTATGTATTGAATTTCCCAATGGGAATTATGTCGTTTTATTATAACCAAAACAATAAAAATTTAGTTTTCTGTACTAATATTAGTATATTTATTTAACTCTGTCTCATACGTGACTTATTTGTACTATGAGTATTTACTTCAAAGAACGTGTGATTCTGCCTCGTTATTTTTATTACAGGAAATGGATGGACACATTGGATATTGAGTATTACAATGAGTTGCTCAGTAATGATACAACCTAGCAGCATCTATTTTCATCATATCTCAACCAACGAAGAGTACTAACCATAGACTCCAGGCAATTTTCATCACAGCTTCGTCTACGAAAATAACAGTTACCTTTGATCGTTGTTTCTTCGACCATGGACCATACTACGTATCAGGTAACATTATATTTGAATCTCAGTATCCAGTGCTTTGACGAACTATATAATCACATAAATGCTGAGAATCCCATCGGTCAGTACAAGATATAAATACATAGATATCGCCTTTGATACTCATTATGGACCTCAGAATCATTTGAAAGTATAGTGATGATATTTGAAGTTAAATGATATTTAAAGACATTTGAAGATATTCGAAGTTGAAGTTAAAGACAATTTGAAGTTTATTTCTGAGAACCCCATCGATCAGTACAAGATAAACGATATTTAACGATATTTGAAGTTAAATGATATTTGAAGATGTTTGAAGTTGAAGTTAAAGACAATATGTTAAAAGAGTCACTATAGTTTGATGACAACCCGTTCCAAATCCAAACTTCAATTACCCCATGATTAACCTAGGAATCACCGCAAGGGTTAATCGACACAAGCCATGAGCGAACAATTTTATAAAAGGCACAAATGAACAATTTTACGCGAGAATACATTCTCTATGTGCCTCAAAATACCCTAAAAATTATATGCTGAGAAAAAATAAACGCACTCCCAGTGTTCGACCCCTTAATGATAAGGCATCCTATGAACTTTCAAAAAAAAGGGCAGGTGAGAATGAACCCTGATAGCATATGCCAACACCTGTAGTTGGACGAATGATTTCCCAGTTGACAATTAGAGAAAACTTGTCGTGTGAACACAATCAGGCTCGAACTGTTCCGAGAAGAAACCATAACGTAAATGCTTCAAAATTTTTGCCAAGACGAAAGGAGTGAAGGACAATAATTTACAACAGGAGGATTGAGTACACTAAGGACTCGAAAGTGATAAAACAGATGTGGATTTACATATGGTACTTCTTAATAGCTTTGAGAACTGAAAAATCCAAACCGTGAAAGTGTTTTAGTATTACCAATAAATATGGCAAACCCGATGTTGTCCGTAATGAATTATTCCTGATGGTATCACAAGATGTCCATGTATAATTAGGTTTAGTAGTATCGTTTCATTCAATTAATGTAGCGTAGATCGGATGTAGTATGCCATATAGACAGCAAAATAAAAAAAAGCCTTGTAAAAAATTGAATAAAAAAAAATATCTTTAGTATAGTAGCTAGCCTAGAACCATGAAAAATCTTTGTCCGGTAGATGAATTTTAGATAGGGATGTAGAATAAAATAAGAAAAGTAATAGAGAAAATTCTTAGCACTCCTGATTAAGCCAGAACATAAATATAAAATAATTATTTAGAGGAAATAATTAATAAATGGCGAACATTTTAAAAGCCCAAAGGCAAGCAATTACTAATGACGGGGCGTCATTAATTGATGGGAAGGGTGATATGTACCAAGAGTAAAATGCAATATATTTAAAATACAAGATTCTTTCCTTCTAAAGATGATTCGGACAAGAAATTAAACGTCCCCTAATTGAGTTCAAATACCGCTTCCAAGAGTCTAAATTCTTAATCAGCAAAAAGAGAAATTGCGTTCTAGCTTCAGTCAAACAACGAAGCTAGTCGTTCGAATTTCGCTAAGATAATTAGTAACAAAAAAATGCTACGCACAATATTTCTAAGGAAGTTTAAATGGTAAGAACCGTGTAAACCCTTGAATCATCAGAAATATTTAAAAGAATCTATTGGACGAAAGGTTCGCATCCTTGGGACCACTCGGGCCAATTATGAGCCCGTTCTTACAGCGCAGGACTGAAGAGCTACCTTTGATAGTGGGGTAGAAGTGCTTTTTGAGACTATTCGTAAATCAGAGTCAGGACCACTCAGACAGAATTCTTATATTCTTCCATCGTTGTCACCTTTATTGTCATTTCACATGACCCATTGCTGTACACCTAAAAATGTAAGTTCAATAAATCTATTGCTTTTTATCTGTTTTTAGTCCATTTCATATATCCGTATTTAGCCTAGTGACAGGCAATTAGTTTGCAAAATTTCCAAGGTAATGCTCCCAGGGAATCGGATCTCCAGAAAGCTCAGAAAAAAAAGGTCATGTTTACGTGGCTGTACATTTTTTATGCACCCAATAATTGGGGGTGGCGCAGGCCTTGTTGGCAAAATCTTCGGTGCTGCAAGTGGCGCTGTCGGAGATGTTAAAAGGTGTAACTTCACGACCTTTGGGCATAATATTGTTTTTAACACAGTCAGTATCTGGTACCGCATTTAGTATAGCCAGCCAATTTTTCATCGCTACAAATACTAATTTTCTATTGCTACATTAGCATAATGTCCGGTTCGAATACAATACGTAAAATCACAGAAAGAGTCGGTAAAATCGCAGTATTTACCAACTGAAATTCAGATTTCGGTACATATCATGTAACAATTTTAATGCTGTTTATTTAACCAAATGGAATATTTTGGCACCACCTGTAAAATCACGGCAGAAGTCGATAAAACTGCTGCGTTTATAGACCAAGTTCGAAAATTCTGTAGATGACACGTCAGTATTTTCGTGGTCTTTATTGACCCCCCTCCCCCCATACGTGACGGCCCTGACCAAGACTAGGAACGATATGTGATGTTAGGCAACGAGAAAATCAATCAAGTGGATAGCTTCACTAACCTGCGTTGTAGTATTAGTAATAATGGTGAATGCAGTAAAATAATAAAATAATAAGTAGAACAGTCAATGCGCTGAGTATTTCTTCGTAATTTTTTTTTTGAAGAATAGGAAGGTAAAACTACGAAATAAGATTAGTATATAAGAAGCCACGGGAATGATAATGGTCAAGGATGGCTCTTAAGCGTGGGCGCTTCGGAAGGTTAAGTAACATTTGTTAAATATTGTCAAGATAAATTGTCTACGGTTAGTCTTAGGCACTCATTTGACTGGCCCCAAACAGCAAAATTCCATTTTTAGAAAAAAAAAAACAGAACAAAAACATAAATAAAAAGTTTTAAAATAGCAGTCAAACAGTTCGTGGTAACGAACTGTAAAAAAACAAACAAAAAAACAATAGTGGACTCAAGTATAATAGAAATGCCAGATTTTTTTTCAAAAGGGTGCAGAAACTTTTATCCATGGGTTCCTGAACATTATGAATTTGATTGCAAAATTTCCTTTAAAATCCCTTCTGAGGATGTACTCTCACTTTTTTAAACCATGCAAATTTCCAAATACCAATAGATTTGATAGCTCAAAAACTAATTAATCACACATACATAGGGAAAAAATTACTCTTCACTTACTGTTCAATTATGAAAACGGTCTTGCACTTTAATCTTCTGCAAATGACATTGCAGAGCACCCAACAAAATTTTTTTCTAGCAGTGAACACTTATTTTAAATGGCCTAAATAAGAAGGTTTTTCCACCAAAGTCATCTGCTGGCTCCTTCAACACAGATACGACACATATACCTGTCCTACGGTGGTGTATGGAGCTCGTCCGGAAGGATATAAACTTTGTCTGCTGACCACGTGCCACTGGATATGGGGCTTAAACCCCTAACTAATCACTTCAAAAAGGGCTGCCCAAACCTCATGGTGTGGAGCCCACACCAGGGTTTCTTAATCACATCCAGGCCTGGTGACGGTTGGGCTTGCGACCCTCCTCCTGAAAATAATTGCAGCAAAAAGAAATGTTAATAGAAAATCAATCAGCGAAAAGAAAATCAAGCCTCGGCTCTTATTGGTTTCAATTCATTACGACCTCGGCACGCTCTCGTACATCCTTTGAACCTTGCTGACCAAGAAGGGCTGACAATAGCCACCCGGAATGTTTTAACCATGAATAACCCGGGATCCATAGACCTTCTAGGGTTTGAGATGTTGAATTGTGGGATTGACTTACTTGGAATGACAGAAACACACCTGATGGGATCAGGCGATGAAGAAATCACCAGTACAGGTCACTGAATGATTTGGTCAGGCCAAACCTCCAGTAGAAAAGCGGTGTAGGTTTGCTCCTAAACGAGAAGGCGAAGAAATGCCTCGTATCCCACAACCCAATATCGGATAGACTACTTATTGCCCGCTTCAACCACAAGCATAAGAAGATGTCGATTGTTGTGTGCTATGCACCAACGAATGTTTCCCCAGTGGACGAAAAAAACCAGTTCTACTCACCTCTGACATCTGCTCTATCTCGGATTTCCCCTCACGATGTTTCAGCCGTAGTGGGTGATTTCGCCTTGTGAAAGCAAGAATGTCGTAACTGACACCCCTAGTCAAAATTGAGTTACGAACCCTACCGGAGATATTTCTTACGAGCTTTCTAATGGTGTAGTTCGTTTTGTTGTACAATGCTCCCCGGGTGAGTAAATCAGAAATACAACTTTGTCGGAAGTGCATGTTTTTCACTTTTGTGAAAGCGGAAATTGTCGTAACTGACCGGTGGATTAACCTCTGGTCAGTTACGATATCAAATGAACAAAGTTTGTTCATCAAATTAACAAAGTGCTGGATTTTCAGCAAGCCTACAAGATCCATAAATACGCTAATGTTCCATTTCCAAAGTTAAACAACTTCAATTTAAACAAGGCTACTCGAAAAGAGTCGGTTACAAACTGTCGTTTTCTGATGAGTCAATCTCTGAAATAAACGTTGCTATGCAGGGTAAACTTAAGGCAATGAGAGACACTTTTTCCGCAAAAGTGGTTGAGTTTCTTGTTGTCCCAAAGCTGTTGGATTTCAAACCTCGTATTTCTATTGAAAAAATCAAAGATGTGCAATCAGCTTACAGGTTTATGTCTCCTCTAAATATGGAGTACTACAAGTGTTTTTGCAAACATGAATCAAGACAACAACCACCCACCCACTGCAGTACAGAGCATGCCCAGAAGAAGAAGCTGCAACCTCCCTCCCCCATAAGAAAAATCTGAAAAAGGGGAAAAGCAGTCAGTAAAGACCCAATAAGTTACCTTCGTTTTTCTTTTTTTACCAAGTAGTCGAAATTTCTGAAGTTGTATAATACTCACTTTGTATTAAATTTAGCTTAAACGACCAAAGTAGTACAAAAAGGTAGAAACGCCACGTTTGGGCTCTAAAATAAGGCTTGCCTATTCCTGAGATAGCCTTAATGATAAATTGTCGTAACAAAATGGAAAAGGAACCCAAGCGCTGTCTGCACTTTTCTCGTAACTACTTTAGGAACAAAAAAGGGCGGGCTAGAATGTCTTATTCGTTTTCTGTTCGACCTTTTGACCTCGTAAATCTCATTCAACAGGACCAAAATTCTACCAAAAGATCTCCCCGACTAGCAACTTCAAATTGGTGTTTCATTCGTATTTCTATCTACCATACGTTCACCTCCACAAAAACTGATATTTTCAATTGCATTTTTCTCGGGATTTTAAAAAGTGCGGTTACGACATTCTTGCCTTCACGAGGCGATTTCAATGCAAGTGTATCTAACCCCAGTGGAGCTTTTAAAATTTGTAGTTGGACCGGTTACCCCTGACTATTTGAACGTAAATGGGACCCGCCTCCTCCAGCTGTGCGCTATGCACGAACAGGTCATTGACAACACCCTGTTTCACAGAAAAGACATCTATAAGCCAACATGGTATAGCAATGATGAGCGAACGCAGAAGATGATTGACTATATCATAGTCTACCAAATATGGCACTAATCAGTTACGAATTGTAAAACATATCGTTGCACTAAGACAGGTAATACAGATCATCGATTAGTTGCCACGAACTTCCACCTGCTTCTTAAAGCCCAGCCTTCAGAACGAAGCCAGCCAAAGTTGGACACACAGAAACTAAAAATTGAGGCATTCCGCCAAATTGAAATTTAGAATTGGTTTGAATCGTCACAAGATGTATTCAAATAAGCTCTGGCTATCGCGAGAAGCACTGCAAATCATTGAACAGCGCCGGAAAGCGTGGCTGGCCAGAGATATGCCCTCCTACAGACGGCTAAACGGGATCAGAAACAAAGTTATTCATCGTGATAAACAACAACTTGTTCATAAAAAAGCTGAAGAGCTAGAAGATGCGGCACGAAAAGCTGACATCATGTCGCTTTTCAAGCATGTCAGAGACCTTAGCAATGGGAAACCACCAAAGATAGGCGTTAGTTAAATCAGTTTCTGACAAAATACTAGAAGATGAAAACGCGCAACTTGATCGATCCCAACTTAACTGCGTCCACTCAGCAAACAAAATGCGAAAATCTACCAGAGCCTGATCCTCCTTCAGTAGAAAAGGTACAAAATATCCTGCGGAGAATGAAGAAAAACAAGGCACCAGGAACCTGCGGGTCCAATGTCGAGCTGCTAAAGTTTGGAGGACCGACAAAGCTTTTTTGGCTGCATATACTGTTCTCCCTCGTCTGGTCAACCAAATTGATATCTGAAGAATAGAAGGAAGGGATAATCCTCCCTCTATGGAAGCGAAAAGGTAGTCGTAGCGATTGCTCCAATTACGGAGAAATCACCCTCCTGTCAGTTCCTGGCAAACTATTCGCCATGACGTTGCTTGATAGAAGTATCCAGTTCATCCGTAAGTGCCACCGGATTCAGCAAGCAGGTTTCATGCCCAACAGATCCACGACTTAGCAGATTCACCTATTCACCAGGTCATCGAGAAAGCCCGTGAGTTCCAGCGTACAGCATATATTGCCTTTGTTGACTTTAAAGCAGCTTTTGACTCGGTCGACCGTGAGTCTCTTTGGCAGATACTAAAACAAACGTGTCTCCCTGACAAATACTTCCGCCTGTTCAAGGTGCTCTACACTGATATAAAAAGCTCAGTCCAGGTTAATGGTAGCCGAAGCCCACCATTCAAAATAGATACTGTTGTAAGGCAAGGCTGTGTTGCTTCTTCTGAATTTTCAACGCGGTGATTGATTATGTCATGGATCAAACAACGAATCGGCTCCAATTTGGACTGAAATATGGTGATAGTCCTAGCCGATTGCGACTTCGCAGATGTTATTGCCCTGATTTGAACTTCTGAAGCTGAGCTGGAGTCCTCGATAAACTGTCGGAAGAAGCCGTGAAAGTGGAACTACATATTAGCTGGCAGAAAACAAAAACAATGATCATCAACCCGGTAGGTAATTCCGCCGACTCACCAGCATTCAACGTATTAGGGCAAACTGTTGAAGCTGTCAAGTCTTTTGCTTACCTTGGATCCATCGTCTTGGATAACGGCTCAATTGAGATAGAAGTGCAGTCGCGTATCACTAAAGCCGCATCTATTATGGCTTGATTATGCAGTTCCGTATGGTCAAAGCCCAACATCAACCAAAATACAAAAATGCGGATCTACAACACAGTAACGCAAGTCCTTCTCTACGATGCTAAAACTTGACAGGCTACTTCTGTTCGTGATGCCATAAATGTGGCCCAAACAAACTTCCTAAGACAAATCGAAGGGATCAACTGGTACAATTTCGTCTCAAACACCCGACTGCTGACAGTAACAGATTAGACCCCAACTCTCGTCAGCTTGCCGTAAGAACCTTACGGTGGTTCGGCCACTTAATTCGCATGCAAACAGAAGCACCCGCCAGCAAACTTCTCCTGAACATGGCTGGAAGTGCCCCTGTAGAAGACCCCGGTTCAGATGGAGGAACAGCCTTACCCAGTACCTCTCCTTGATCAGTACTGATCTCCAAAAAGCAGTCACACATGCACAGGACCATTCGGAATAGAGGCGAAGAGTCACATCTCTCTCTACGCTGAACCATCAGCAGGAGGTTTAAGTCAAGTAAGTAAGCAAGTCAAGCACAGGTGAAACTATCCAAAGACTTAGTAGCGTAATTGCTGCATTTGACATACCTGGCAATGTAAATCATGTTGCAAAAAGAAAAACACAAATATACAAAATAAGGAAATCACATATAATCTATTAATAGCAAAAAAAAAATACACTGACACAATATATGAGCAATACAGAGCTTATCAACAAAGTGTAAGTCAATCAGTTACTATAAATCAGCAAACATACAAATATGGGCGTTTGGAAGGGGAGCAGAGGGGGCAGTTGCCCCCCTCTAGAACTTCAAATTTACACTATATATGGCTGAAAAAGCAGTTGAAAAACGGTTGATGGCTAAAAAAGCAGTTGATAAAAGGTGGATGTGTCCTTGTGTTATACCTTGTGTCGGTGCAGTGGAAGAAACTGAGACTTCCGTTGTGAAAGTTCTCTGGTTTAATCCCGCACGGCACAAGGAAAGTACGTATGTAACAATTCTGAATCAATAATTTTTAATATAGATGGCTCTTGCGCCGTTCGGCAATGCAGGCCATTATCTTAATTTAGTTTTTATTTGTGCCCTGTCGTTCCTGCTTTTGATAGATGAAAACCATATATACCTTTTCAGTAATTTTTCAGCAACATTTTTTTACTACCTATTAGGATTTTTTCTCAAGGTTTGTTGTGAAATTTACTTCAGACGATTGTAGTAATTGGATTCATATAGATGGCTCTTTCGCCGTTCGACCAATACAGGTAATTATCTTAATTAGAATTTATCTTGCTAAAGCCTACGCGGCGCAGTGGATAGTGTGTTGAAATCCTCCTCCAAAGATTACGGGTTCATCTCCTGCCAAAGTCAATTTTTTTTTGTGAGAAGAAAACCATATAGATTTTTTCAGTGATTTCCGTGTTATTTTTAGTTACCATGATCAAGCAGATTGAAGCCTCCGCTGGGATTATTGAGCTAAAATCACTTAGCAAATTAAATTCAACCATTTTGGCGCCATCTATACTAGCAGTTTTAAGTTCGCTGGACTTACTGCAATCTGAAGCAGTTGACCACCGCACTACGCGTAAAAGGAGACATAAAAAACGGCGTGGATGTAGAGCAGACGTTAAAGCCAGAAGGCGAAGACCCCTTGATTGTCTACCAACATCTGTTATTTTGACTGAGAGACAATCGCGCACAAACAACTGGTGCCCTTCGACCTACCAGAACATTGTCTCGATTCGACTCACGGAGCTCCCACCTTTACTCTTTCCGGCAGCTGCTAGTTCAACTATCAACTATACCTATTGCCTACTACCAGTACTAAGACATGAACCATAAGAGAATAAAGAGAATAATGCCCAATGTGTTAAAACATAAGAGAATAATGCCCAATGTGTTACTCTGTAACACCCGATCCCTTTCTAACAAAATGGATGAACTTGAAACTGTCCTGCGGCAAAATAACATAGCTTTGCTGCGATTACCGAATGCTGGAATGTGACTGAACAAAACTACTCAGTCGCTGGCTTCGCCACAAGATTTGTAACAAGAGAAAATAGAGGGATAAACCGCAACGGTGGAGGTGTTGCTATTTTCTGCAGGAACGATATTCCCTATCGATTCTTGGACAATCTACAAGATTCAAACCATGAGTCTCTATGTATTTACACAAAGCCCAAGTCACTTCCTCGCCATTTCTTTTGCATTATTTTAGTGGCAGTTTACTACCATGAGAGCGCCAGAAATCGTAAAGAACTGATTTTGCACCTCCAAAAAGGATTAGACTATTGCCGCACTAAATTTAGTTTGGTGCGTTGTATGTGGCGATTTTATCCAAATAAACTAACAGTACTTGGCTCACAGCCTCGGACTTAAACAAGTTGTAAAATCTCCAACCCATATAGCCGATGCAACATTGGACCTGATCCTAACTAATTCCGACGAGTTTTACATCGACCCGGTCTGTTTGAGTGCACTAGGAAAATCTGATCACTTTAATGTTCTTTGGGAAAGCAAAAACTCCGACAAAAAGACCAAAACGAACACAGTTTGTAGTGCGTCCTACCACTGAGTCAAATAATTGCTCTTTTGGACGCTGAATCAGCCAAACATGATTTCTCAGAAATCATAAATGAGCAGAATCTTGACAAGAAAACTCAGCTTTTCAACTCCGTCTTGTACGAAAAATACAATGAGCAATTTCCAACAAAAACAGTCTATAGATCTTATTCTGACTGACCGTGGATCAGAGCTCAGATTAAAGCCCTTGTCAAACAGCGGGGCCAGTCATATGATGCCCGATTGCACAACAAAGTCGTTGCTCTTTGTTGCACAGCCAGAAGAACTTACACATCTAACCATGTTGATCCTACCCTATTCAGTAACAGCAAAAAAGGCGTGACTCAGTGAAAAAGTTAACAGGTAAAACCCATGATCCTCACTTAAAAATCCTGACAGAGGATGACACGTACGTAACAGCTACTGAGGTTAACGGTTTTTTTTGCTGGTATTTGCACCACTTAACCGAGTTTCTCACAAGAGGAACTAGCTGCAGTCCTTGACACTAGTGCACCTTGGGAACAACGGCCGTCAGTTGAGCCCCAGCAAATGTGCAGAGAACTACTGAAGCTCAAACCTCACAGCTCCTCTTATCCTGGAGAAATCCCAGTGCGTCTCTTTCAAGAATTTGCACCCTTTCTTGCTACCCCTCTCGCTAGTATCATCAACCTTTGCATAACACTTGGTAAATTTCCAAACCCCTGAAATAAATCCTACATCAACGTGATCCCTAAGAAATTTCCGCCAAAATTTTGCGACAACTTAAGGCCTATCTCGGTGACTCCCTGCATGGCCAAGGTTACAGAGACCTTCGTTGCAAGACTGCTGATTAGTGATATAGAATCAAATATAAACCCTTTCCAGTAGAGATGCCTCAGCGGCTCCAACACGTCAGTGTACTTAGTGCGTCTGTATGACGACATTCTATCGTGGCTCGAGAAAGAAAAAAGCTTCGTAGACTTGGCCCTCGCTGATTACAGAAAAGCCTTCGATCTCATCAAACAAATTATCACTCTCAATAACCTAAGGGAAATGGGTGCCAAAAGTGACTTGTTGCGTCTAGTCGTTGATTTTCTTTCCGAGTGCGTTTTCGCTCTTAGCGAAGACGATTCAAATTCTGCATTTCTCCCAATCACTTGCGGTGCCCCTAAGGGCATTAAACTAGCGGGAATTATTTTCCTCGCTATGATTAACTTCATCCTGCGTACTTTCAACGACAGATATAAATTCGTTGATGATCTGTCATTCTTACTCAAATACCTACTAGAAGGCCAATCAGTGATCCCCCTTTTTCATCCTAGTCTACCCACAGTTTTTCAGAATGAAGGTGAATGAGCTAGCCTTACCTTTAATGAGCAGATGTGCAAGGTGTTGCGTTTCAACCCTCTTAAATCGGACTTTCAGGAGGCCCCTACCTTGTTTAAAGCAGTTAGCAGTGAGAAAATTCTGGGGGTAATTTTCTCGGTTGACTGCAAGTTCAACAACCACGCAAGTGACCTTTTGCGAAAAGGGTATGCAACGCTGCAGTCACTGATTACCATGAAGCGGTTCGGGTTCAGTGTAAACTCCCAGAAGCTTGCCTTCAAGACTTATATCCTACCCATCATTTAATATGCATGCCCAGTGTGGGACCCTAGTGTACAGTTGAGTGCTGGGCTGGAATGTGTCAAGATATCGAAGCTATTCAAATTTGGGCTTGTAAGGTTATTCTGGGTCAGGCCTTCACTGCTTATGACAATGCGCTTTAGGTTCTTGGCCTAGAGTCACTTTTTAACCGCCGTCAGAGACTTATTTGCCAGTTCGGCCATTTCCTGCTCCGTAGCAGCAAACACAGGACGATCCTACCCCCGCTAGCCCCCGTTACGTCCCGTGCCCGGAGACAATACAAGTTGAACCCAGTGACATGCCGTAAGACTTACTACCAGCACTCCTTTGTCCCCTTTTTTACAGACATGGTCAACAAATCCTAAGAAAAGTAATATGGTTTTATTTATTTTTTGTTGTCATATTTGTTATTTAACTTGGTAGTTAAATGGCCCCCAGGCCATTCAGCATGTCCCCAGGTGGCGATAGGGGAACGCTCTACAGATATGTAGGGTACCTCCATAGGAGGCATGGACCAAGGGGGGACCTTGTCCCTGGGGGTCC
>NC_142795.1:53284983-53342483 GCF_049724085.1 Artemia sp. Qi Xiang Cuo
CTGTTGTTGTAAAAAAAATGTTGTGTAAAAAATGTGCTTGTACGAAGACAGTGTCCAACTTTATCCGCAAAAGTTCTTTTAAGCTTTATAATATTTTCTCCGAATCTGAAAAATCTTCGCGAATACTAAAGTTCAAAAATACACGGACATTAATACGCATATTAAATAATTCATTTTTGGCAAGATCTTCCAGACCCCGCATTTCTTTAATATATTTTAAGGGAAACTCTGAAAAATTTCAGGAGCGTGAAAGCACTAATACCCAGAAAATATACAACTTTGTCCGCAAAAGTTCTTTTTAGACTTTATAATATTTTCTCCAAATCTAAAACATCTCCGGGAATACTAAAGTTAAGAAATATACAAACATTTTCTGGCAAGATCTCCAAGACCCCAAATTTCTTTAACAAAATTTTGTGGCAACTCTGAAAAATTCAATGAACGTGAAATCGCTAGTACCAAGACAGTGTCCAACTTTGTCCGCAAAAGTTCTTTTTAAGCTTTATAATATTTTCAAAAATGCACGGAAAAAGTATTATGAAATACCCCGCGTGTACACTGTCATTAATTAAAACAAATGAAACTCGGAGAGGAAAGAAAATGACAAAATGAGAAATAAAATTGAAAAAGGTGGAAAAATGAGGATTATGTCAAGCAGTGGCAAACCATGAAGAAGAAGAAATAAGCAAATATTTCAACAAGGACTTCCGCCGAGTCATCCTCAGTGCTAAACAAAAAAGAAAGAAAAGGAAAAAGAAACCAACGAAAATCGAACCTTTCGAAGTTTACTTGTCAACTACAGCTTGTGTTCTGTCGTTGACAAGTAAAGTTCGAAAGGTTCGATTTTCGTTGGTTTCTTTTTCTTTTCTTTCTTTTTTGTTTAGCACTGAGCACGGCTTGGCGGAGGTCCTTGTCGAAATATTTGCTTGTTTCTTCTTCTTCATGGTTCGCCACTGGCTTACAAAATCCTCGTTTTTTCATCTTTTTATTTTATTTCTCATTTTGTTAGTTTCTTTCCTTTCTGAGTTTCATTTGTCATGTAAAGCCAGTGTGGTCTAAGAATGTAATTAAAACCTACTTAAGTGTCCTCCAGAGTACAACCTGGGATTCCCCACAGACCTCCGGAAGAAACAGGCCACGTTAGAATTCGTCATCTGTAAATATTCTCCATTTCATAAGAACTAAAGAAATCTTCAAAAAAAATTCTTGGAAAAACATCTTGAAATGTCTTGAAACGTCTTGAAGAAAAATGTCCTAGAAAACGTTTTGAAACGTCTTGAAGCGTCGTGAAACGTCTTGAAGAGAGATCTCTTGAAATGTCTTGAAACGTCTGGAAAAACATCTGGGAAAAAAAATGTCCTAATGAAATTCCTCTGATTGGCGCTGTCATTACTCAACGCCCACGGGTGGGCCGTGCTAAGTTGAAGACGGGGTCCTCCATGGACTCTAAAAAATAGGTCAAGTTAGAATGGTCATCCGTAAACATTTCCTATTGCGTAAAAATTTAAGAAATGTTGAAAAACGTCTTGGAAAAAAATCCTGAAACGTCTTGACATAAATTGAAGAAAAATGACTTAGAAAATGTTATGAAACGTCTTAAAGAGAAATGTCTTGAAACGTTTTGAAAAATGTCTTTCAAGAAATGTCCTAATAAGATTCCTCTGCTTGGTGCCGTCATTAAGTAAGACCCACGTGTGTGCCGTGCTAATTTAAAAGCGGGGGTCCCCCACGGGCTCCGAAGAAACAGGTCACGTTAGAATGCTTCATCCGTAAACATTCCCCATTATGTGAGAACTAATAAAAAACGTCTTGAAAGAAAAAAACATCAATTCACGCATGACTCTCAACTCCAATTACGTAGCAACCGAATGTAAACATTGACTTAACTAACACCTGCGTCTCTTAGTTTTTCCCTATGACTTAACTAACACCTGCTGACCATTTAAAACAGGGCGTGACGGGAATCCGGAGGCGTGTCTTCCCAAAAGTAAACATTTCCCTGTGACGTAACACACACCTAAATCTTGAAGAACTTTTTTTTAAAAAAATGTCGCAACTGAAATTCGAAGGTACAGAACCCTTGCTGGATCCAAATGGGTGATGCTACTACTATTCCTGAATTTTTGGGGAATTCCCCGAAAACCTTGCAAAAATGGAGTGGCAAAAACGCTTGGGCCTAGAAGCGTCAAAGCTTTAAATTTGGCCCTAGGCGAAACAAAATCTTGAGCTGGTGAGCTTTCAGCAACTAATATCATTGTATATCAAATATTCAGTTTAATTTTATTAGTTCTTGCCAAAACCGTTAATTCATTTTGGAATGAAAAATTATTTTGAAATAGGGAATTATGTAACACTTCAGACTTTCGCAATAAAAAACTAACAGAGATTAATTAGAGAAAAAACGTTCCGAAAAAGAAATTTTCTAAAGAAAATTAAAGGTCATATTAAATTTAAGATCAGAAGAAATAGAAACCTGAAATAACTTAAACTCAAAACGACCTGAAATTACTATTAAAGAATAAATGAAACCCAGATCGAACAGGAATTAAAGAAACAATCATAGCAAAAAAACATATGCAAATCAAACTTAAAACGAACAAAAATATTTTGCTATTGAAGTATAAATGAAACTCAAAGCGGGCACAAATTATTTTTGAATGTTGAAAATTATTTTTATATATCTTGCTTTCTCTTTTCTGTCTCAATTTTATGCATGGAGATGTTAAGGGTGATTGTCCGTAGGAAAAATTTTCACATGGATTTAATTTTCTAGAGGATATTTCCGTGGGAAGGAGAATTTCTCCGTAGAGGTGGGGCTATATTTCCTGGCATTGTTTAAAAAACAATCAGAATTGAATAAAAAAAAGTTTTTTTCAAATGAAAGTAAGGAACAACATTTAAACTTAAAACGAACAGAAATTGTTGCGTATATTAAGGGGTACCCCCTCCCCAACACCTCGCTCTTTACGCTAAAGTTTGAATTTTTGTCTCAATTCTTTAAGAACGACTCTTGAAACAGAAGTGTCGTTTAATTGAAACAATAAGAAGCTTCTTTGAGAGTACTAAAAAACTTTAGCGTAAAGAGCAAGGTATAGAGCAGAAGAAACCCCCTTCATATACGTAATAATTTCTGTTCGTCTTAAGTTTTAATATTGCTCCTTACTTTCAGTTGAAAAACTTTTTTTATTTAATAGGAAGCAAAGGCACCTTAAATATCAGGGGGAAATTCTGAACTGATTAAATTTGGCGAAACAGGTAGCATAGAACATTTTTCAATTTTGTCATAAACTAGGCTCATATTTTACTTGAAGATAAGGTTTCAAAGGTAGTATATTTGGAAAAATATGAATGTGAAACACATTACGAAGTGTAATGGACCACTATTTTTCTCTCTTTTCTTATATAAAAAACGAGTATGGATTAATTAAAAAAATAACTGATGAAAGTAATGAGCAAATTTGACACTTAAAACGAGCTTTTAAAATTTAAAGCTACTTAAAACAGTTTTAAAGCTGCTTAAAAAATTATAGATTTATTCCAAATCATTCAGGGGGCAACTACCCTCTTGCCCCCGTTAACGATGCCACTGCTTTTGATCAAGATCACTTGGCCTCTTGGAAGTGTTTTCACCCTTTTTGATAATAGGGTAAACCTTCTCAAGGTCGTCCCATTTGGTGGTCAACCTAGCTTGATGAATTTTAAAATCATCATGAAAAATTTGATTCTTTTTATATACAGATTGCTGTCACAAATTCTTGTTTTAGAGTTTCAGTTACTATAGACCTTATTCGTTTTTGAAGCGCCACCCTCGGAGAGAAAAAGAACTGCTCGTGGCAGCCATGTTGTTGGTAAAAATCGCTCATCTCTAAATTAGAGATCTCTAATTAGATCTTCTTTATTCCTATTAGAGACTCTAATAGGAATAAAGAAGAAAATAACAACAAAAGTCTACTTTTTGTGGTCTTTTTCGAGTCTCATCAATGGGAGGACCATACTGTTGTGTTCCCTTGTGCAAAGAATCTTGGAAAAAATCCTGAGACCTAAAACTACCTGACAGAGTGAGTAAAAACAGCTTCTTTTAGCCTTTAGCCCTAACATAGCATTTTCAGCTCCAAAGCCTGGTGAAGTATTTGGTGAGTTATAGGTTATAAAAAGCCTGACTGACTTGTAAATAAGTCAAATGAACTATAAAAAGTAGCCTAGACTGTAATTTAACTTTGGGTTGGTAATACTAGTGGTTAAAAGGGCTATCTACATGGTAGGGCCTGATGATTCTGCTTAGGTATATGCTATTCAAACAATGCACATCGCTCATAATTGTTCAGATATGGTCCTGAACTATCTAGGACATTTTTTATTGTCCATTTTCTCATAAAGTATTGCTGGACCAATAAAAATCACTGCATGCTTTAAGGGGTTTCAAAGAAGTTATTGAATAGGTATTTTTTTAAATGTGTTTAACCTTGGGCTGGTAATACTAGTAGTTAAAAGGGCTATCTTTGTGGTATTGCCTGATAAGCTTGTTTAGGCCTATGCTGTGCAGGCAATACACCCTCTCCTAGTGGTTCCAAATATGGTCCTGGACTATATATGAACTTCAAAGAAATTGTTGAATAAATATTATTTAAGATGTAGATAAATATGAAGAAAACTATGGTAATGTAATCAATAAAGTGTATTACACTTTATAAAGGAAGACTCCCATGGTCTTATTGTTTTCTTTTTGTAGGCCTACCCATTATATATCTGATAGACAATCAGAGGTAAATTTTCTGCAGTTCATATTATGGACTTAAAAATAAAGTAAACATACTACTTGATGCGCTTTTTATGCTCTTAACAAATATAATCATCATTTTTGTCAAAATGAATCTTACCCTCATCCCTAGGCTATATATACCAATTCAGGGTATATATTTGCACATTAGAGGAGGGGGGGGTGTATTTTAAACTTACCTCTCATTTGTATCAGAAATAAACTTTACCCCCACTGCCCTCTTGTGCAAATATATACCCCGAATTAGTAGGCTATATATAGAGGTGGAGGTAAAATTTATTTATGAAAAAAATTATTGTTATATTTGGAAAGAGCATAAAAAAGGCATCATGTAGTATGTTTACTTTATATGTAAGTCAATGATATGAACTGTCAAAAATTTACCCAATCAGAATAAGAGGGGTATTGTCTGGGTGACAACTATCATGGTGAGAAAGTATAAATTCAGGAATCTAAAAGTTCCATTTGTATTGAAAAGTTTCATTATTTAGTTTTAATATAAATTTTTGTTACATTTAGAAACTGTAACAAAGGGGGACTAATTTATAAATTTCTTTTTTTTTAACCTTGTTCCCATCAGGGGCATAGCTCCAGCATTTGATAAAATTCTACTTAAGCTACTTTTGGCTATCTTGGAAAAGGGACAGGTTAGGAAAATGAAACTTTCAGTGATGGGTCTACAGGCTAAATTATGTCCTGAGAAGGTGTTATGAAGCTTCTACCTCCACTCCTCCTTATCGAGGGCCCTGACCTTTGATTTTGAGTGAAACCTTGCAAAATAGATATTCTTCTTTAATGAATCGCAACAAAAAAATTTTCAGATTCACAACTTTGTTCAATCCTAAGTATTAAGGTTTTAAAGATACACAAATAAATTTCCTGCTTTAAAACAAAACAACTTTGATATGGCTTAAAATTCTCCTCAATTAATAGGAATTTTATTTTCAGAACTAAAGCCAGAGGAAAAGAAGTCAATAACTGAAAATTAAGTAAAAAGTTGTTTTGTCAAATTTCAATAGGTTCTACCTGTTATGTAGGCAAATTTCAGGACCCTTTAGTAGGAGAAGGAGTGGAAGTAGGTAATTCAAAATACCATCCCAGGACATACCTTAGCCTGTAGATCCATCTATCTTTTTTGTAAAATTATACTTTAGCTACTTTTGGCTATATTGGTGAGGGGTTTGGTTAGCAAAAAGAAACTTTCAGGGATTGGTCTACAGGATTATATGTGTCCTGGGAAGATATTATGGAGTACCTACCTTCAGTCCCACCTCCAGAGAGCCCTGATCTTTGATGACCTTTAAAAATCTGTGTGTTATAAAAGTGAAATCTTGCAAAATAGATCTTCTGCCTAAATGAAGTACAGCAAAGATTTTTTTAGGTTCACAACTTTGCTCAATCCCAAGTTATAAGGTGTTAAAGTTATGCAAATACATTTCCTAAATTTTGAAAAAAAAACCCATGGCTTAAAATTGTACTCAAATAACAAAAATTGCATTTTCAGAACTAAAGCCAGCGAAAAAAAAACTGATAACTAAAAATTAAGGTAAAATGTTGTCTTGTCTAAAGTTCAATAAGTATAGACCTGTCATGTAGGCAAATTTCAGGACCCTCTAGAGAGAGAAGGAGTAAAGGTAGGTACTCCAAAATACCATCCTGTGACTTACTTCAGCCTGTAGATCCATCCTTCAGAATTTCATTTTCCGAACCTAACTCCTTTCCAAGATAGCCAAAAGTAGCTAAAGTAGAATTTTATTCCAGCAATTTATTGGGGGGGGGGCAAAAAGTCCAGATTCATGGGCTATATGATATTTTATTTTGTCCAATTTATTGGAAAAAACTATGGTAATGCAGGTTAATCATTAAAGTTTATTGTACTTTATAAGGAAGGATGTTATGGTCTTTGTGTTTTCTGTTTTCACCTGCCATCCTCAATCAATACCACTGGTTTTTATCCGAAAGAAAAATTAATAGTAAAATTCTAGTTTAACTGCTTTTTGCTGTCTTGGAAAGGGGTTAGGTAAATGAAACCTTCAGTAATGAATCCAGGACCAAAAACACAATCTAAGAAGGTATTACTAAGCTTCCATGTTAACCCTCTTCTGAAATTTTGACAAAACAACATATTACCTTAATTTTCAGTCATCAGTTTCTTTTTCTGTGGTTTTAATTCTGAAAATGCAATTCTTATTATTTGAGTAGAATATTAAGCCGTGTCAATGGTTTTTTTTCTAAATTTAGGAAATATATTTGCAGATCTTTGAAACCTCATGAATTTGGATTGAGTAAAGTTGTGAAGCTGAAAATAGTTTTCTTGTACTTAATTAAAGCAGAAGATCTGTTTTGCAAGGTTTCAGTGTCCGAACACAAAGATTTGGAAAGGTCATCAAAGGTGACTGCTCTCAAAATACCTTCCTATGACATACTTTAGTCTACCTGACCCTGAGCTAAAATATTATTTTGTTGAAATTTCAAATGTTTTAGACCATAGACCTGTCAAGCAGGAAAATTTCTAAGACTTAGAAATCATAAGATCGTTAATGTGGAAGCTTGGTAATACCTTTCCAAATTATGGTTTTTGCCCTGGATTCGTAACTGAAAGTTTCATTTTCCTAACCTAACGCCTTTTGAAGATAGCAAACATTTCTGTCAGTTAGCAGTGTAAAACCTCTTAAGAAAACTGAAAGATAAATTCTCCCCTTGAATATTCCTGAAAATGAATGGAAGCTTTAGCCTTAAGGAACAATGGTAGATTAGCCTCCTCCCTATAATGCTAATACTAATTTCATGTCGTGTATCATAAAGCAAATAATGTTTACATTTCACAGAAATTATGAACTCCAGTTTTTTGGTTGGGGTGGGGGGACACGAGGGGGATATAGCCCTATCGTCATGGGGCTGGGGTTATATATTTTTGTGTGAGCACATTTTTGGGGGGGGGAGGGCCCCCCCCCCCCCAAACAACACCCCTGATTATTTCTGAATTGTTTTTTTTTCAGAACGGAGGGACTCCGAGCTACTTGTTTGCTTCACATTTATATTTAAATTTGAGTAACTTAACTTTGAACCTTTACCCTTTTTATCATTTAACTCTGTGCAATATACTGGTGTTTCAATACATGCTCTTCTACTAAACAACTGTGTATCTTAGCTAGATATATTTGAAATCTACCTTCCTTTCATAGTAAGCAAATTTGTTCTCTATGAAATAGAATTGAAAAGCATCGGGGTTAAGCATTTCAATCCACCTCTGTTCATTTTAAAAAGGAATAGTGCCAGTTGCAGCCATATTTATCATTTCTGGTGCTTGTACCCTATTTTGGTTTTGTTGTGGGAGGATTATTTGATTGATGTGAGGGAGTTACAACTTATTCTAAATTACCCAGTTGATATTGTAAGATAAAAGAGTACCACAATTGAGTGTTTGATTCACTCATCTATCTAATTGAATGCTGATGGGTTCTGATGAAGTTGTGTTACCTTTATCTTACAGTATTACTTTTAAATCAGAAGAGGAGAATTTGAAAGTATCTTTTTCTTCTTTACATTAGTTACCTAAATTTACACTTCAGAGCAAATTAAGATCCATCTTGATCTGTGAATTGATCTAAAAAATTGCTTCATTTTTTCTAAAAAAGTTCTTTCATATTCTTTGTATATTTTGGGCAAACATGTGAATTGGTTTTAAAAAATTACGTTTTTAGTATCTAAATAAAAATAGAAAACCAAAGGGACGTGTTTGTACCTCTCCCAAATTTTCTTGAATTGGTTGTGCTGTAATTTTCTCATTTTATGAAGCTTTTCTCATCTACCCACCCAACCTCCTGTGCTTTATTGAGATTATATTCTTTGGTGTTGATCATACTATTTTGACGACCACTGGATGGTGAAGATTGCTAATGAATTGTCCTGTCAGTGCCACAAAGCTTAAAAGTCTCTTTATTACAAAAAACAAAAAAAAATCCTCAGGAGCAATGTGCCGACGAAATTCCTTAGGGGGGCATTTGCCCCTTCTTGCCCCCCCCCTAGTTACGCCACTGCATTCACCTATTTACAGTAGTTTGAAATCCCTACAAATTTGACCCTTGTAGACTCACCAGACAGTCCCCTTCAAATCCCTGTCATCAAAATCCCCTTTCAACGGAATGAAAAAAATTATATTTCTGAAAAACCCAGAGGTATCCATACTTTTTACCCTTCACCCTTTTGGTTGTCACTGAACTTGCATGGTCGGTGAGCGGAGCAAGAACACTACTACAATCAAGAGTCAATGATCCAGTCAGTTTTCACAATCCTTAGGGGCTATCACTTCCTACCCTTCAATGCGGAATATGTTCCAGGTCAAAAACTAGTTTTCCTCCCCCTTAAGAGGATTAAAGCTTGCAGTTCTATTTTTAATTAACTGATTAGGGATACAAAGGCTACTTGAGAGATTTTGGGAAGTGATAAGCCCTGAGGATGGTCGAAAATCTGACCACTCATCAGCCCTTGTTACAACTATCATTCTAATAGTGGAATTATATTTCAGGTTTCCTTTCACAAGCTTCCAAGTGATAAGGATCTGAGAAAGGAGTGGCTTGTGAAGATTCGAAGAGATGAAGGTTCCTTGTTCCAAATCTCAGATGCCTACACTAGAGTATGTTCTAGACATTTCAACACTGAGGACTTCTATGCTGGTTTTGCATCTAGAAGAAAAGAACTCAACCCAGAATCTATCCCAAGTATTGTTCCTTGGACAAATAAATCATTGTTTAGGCAAAAAGCTCATAAAGAAAGACAAATGAGTAAGAAACATCACAAAGGCCAGAAAAAACTCAGGTCTGAGATTACTAAAGTTGAAGTTGTGTCTACCAGTGGGCTACTGAATACTCTATACAGCAAGGACATGTTTGGAAGTGGTGAAGGCAAGTGTGTTGAAGTGGTTTGACTTTCTCACAACTCTTTTTTAAACAATAAAAACTTTAGCGTAAAGAGCGAGGCGTTGAAGAGAGCACAACCCATTTCATATACAGAAGCAGGGGTTTGGGGGATGGCAGCCCCTCCAATACACCTCCAAAAACCAGCACGTGTTAATGTTCGAACGTGTGACTTAGCCTCATTAACTCTTTAGAAAACGGAATTTTTTTAAAATATTTTCTGCACGTTTTTTTACAGTTTATTACTTTTTATTGCTTGACTAACTTTTAGCTGATCTTTTCAGTAGTTAAAGATGGGGGGCTGCCGCCTCCCAAACCCCCCGCTTTTGAAGATTCTTGTGTTAAGGCTTTTAATTGTGTTAAGGCTGAATACTCAAATCAAATGCACAGTAAGATTTTCTTTTTTCAACTTTTCTTCAAGCATGTGGGTATACGGCATGTTATCAAAGCAGTGGAGACTTACCTGTAACCTGAAGTCCGACTTTGATATTCTTCTGGAGACGCCTGTTGAGCCGAAGGATTTAATAGATTGGATTTAAAAAAGAAACTGAGTTTATTTTTTAAACTTTAAATTCAGTATATAAAAAATTTTCTCTCACAGGAAATCGAACACGGATCTTCCGCCTGAGAGTCAGGAACAGCAACCATTGTATCACAGAGACACTAGGTATGTCGTTTTAGTCTCTCGAATCTATTTTTGACACAAGCAAATCCCCACAAAACTTAATATTTGGTTTTTGAAAAATAGGGAAGGAAGGATCGGATTGAGCTGAAATTTAGAGGATAAGCTCCCAGGCCCCAGCAAAGCTTATCCTCTAAATTTCAACCCGATCGGACAACGTTAAAGGGGGGTTGTGGTGGAAAAATTAACATGGGCTCTTATAGGAAAACGAGGTTTTTCGTAAATATAATTCGGGGGATAATTTTTTCGGTCTGAAAATGTCAAAAGGCCCTAACAGGTCGAATTCCGCTTCAAATGAGTCCTCATTCACCCGGATCCGTTGCCAACTGTGGCCTGTAGGCGTGGCTGATAAAAAAAGAAAAATGAACTTTAAGTGGCTATATTTGTTTTTTGGAAAACAGGGGAAGGAGTGATCGGATTTAGCTGAAATTTCGAGGGTAAGCTCCGGGGCCCTAGGAAAGCTTGACCTCAAAGTTTCAGCCCAATCGGACAACGTTAAAGGGGGCCTGTGGTCGGAGGCTCAAAACTTCTGGCCCACTTTAACCCATGAAGATAAAGTCCGGAGGGGGTGAAATTTTGCACGTTTCTTAGTTGGAGCTTGGGCTACAAAAAGCGATCACTGCTGTCTCTCTGCGACCGCTAGGACCGGAAATCGCTTAACAGTGTGGTGGGTCTCCTCTTTAGAGGCACAAGTGTGCATCCTTAATTTTCAAGGTAGAAATAAATAAATCAAAATTTGAGAGTTCAAGCCTCAGATATGAGGATAGGGATTTCGTGCATGGTGTACCAACCAAAGAAGAAACCAAAGTACTTGGAACAGTTTTCAACAACAGTTGGAAGAAAACGCAGAAATTAAATTGGAATGAAATTAGAAGCATTGTAAAAAAGGCAATTTCTTATGGAAACAACTGAAGTCTAACTATACACCAGAAGGCTCCGTATGTAATTATTTCTGTATGCACTATAATATGGTATTCTGCAACAGTTTCTCTACCAAATAAAACAACATTAAAGTAAATAAAAATAATAATTTATCAATTTGTATGGAAAATAAAGTACCCAGCCAAATTAAAGAAAACATGTTTGAATAGTGGCCGAATTTTTGATGAAAGACAGATTTTAGTTAGGTTTTTTTATATACATATAAAGGTTGCAAAAACAATGCTTATATTCGCAGGAATTCATAATCACATAAATCAAAGGAACTCTGAATCACAAAAATAAAAAGAACTCAAAATACATTGCTTCAAATTTTATGAAGTGTTGCTTCTGCAACATGGAATATTACTGAAACTCGAGCATCAACTACTCAGTATTGCAAGATTCAAACGACTTTTTTTTGTACAGAAATCTTTTTCAATCACTGGTGCCTGTGAGGAGTTCTCTTTTGTGGTTTCTGGATACGTCGAAAAGGTTTATCACATTAATCAAAGAACCTCAAATTACAGAAGCTCAGACAAGTATTCCAGATAATGTTGGAAATAGAAATCAGTCAGACTTTTGACTTCATTTTCCCAAAAAACATTATCAAAAGGTATCTTTTGTATTATTATAACATTTTTTGTTCATAATACAAAGTCACAACATGATAGTCCAGTAATGACAAGTTGCCCTTGGATCTGAGAATAATAGTGGTGGTCTTTTCTTAAGCATGTGAGGTATGGGCATTCAGCTAAAAACTGTTCCTCAGTTTTGTCTCAAAGACTATATGGGCACTTGACTTCAATAATGCCATGTGGGTCTCTTTTGCATGGGTCAAACACACGTCTATCAGGAGACGTGGCAAGCCAGTACTCAGCTGGTATCACAATCCCACAGTCCATAACCACAACGTCCCTTCCTCTTTTTTTCACAGTTTTTTTGTAAATGCGAAAAGCAGTTGCTTCATGCGTCCTGCCCCACTTTACAGCTGGGTTTCTATCCAAATTTCTATCTGCAAATACGAAACTGATTTTTTGCTCCAAGGAGTGACCCTTTTCACCACCAAACCGAATTTGATGGAGGTAAGTCAAAACTTACATGCACGGAACCACATTTCACTATCAGCATGTCTGCAAGAATTTTTTTCAATTTCTTTGGCTTCTGATGCTGACACTCTTAAGGAGTCTATCACTTGCTGCTGTTTTGGATCAGGATTTGTCAACATGTAACTACCTGTACGCCCATACACAGGAAAATCAGGAAACTTAGCAGCCTTGAACAATGCACTGGTTACAACACTGAGATTGGTTATAATACTACAAGTAGGATCATCTACTTGTAGATGATTGGTCAACGTTGACAGCACTGGGCATTCGAATAATCTATTCTGAACAAGCTTGGTCTGGGAATATTCTCCTCTTTCGATGCTATCTTTCAAAAGATCTGCAAGAAAATCATTTTTTAAAGGTCTACTTAACACAAAAATACGTTTTAGCATGCCTTGGACTTCAAACTTAAAGTGCTTGCATCAATCTGGAAATGAGAGAGCCAGCAGCGTAGCCAGGATTTCGTTCGGGGGGGGGGGTGTCAGTCTACATAATATAGTAGTCAAGAAAGCAAAAAATGGCATTAATTGGAGTGACGGATCCAGGATTTACGATGAAAGGAGGGGGGGGGAAGAAATAAAAAGTACTTCCTTGTTTCGAGCAATTTTAATTAGAGGCAATGTCATCCGAAGTACTTTGGACCTGAGAAGGGAGCGACGAAAAGGTGCAGAAATAGTTAACTCTGTTCAGACATTTTTTATGTTCGAAGTGGTAAAGATCTCTATTTCGGGTAAGAAGATGGTTAAAAAGAAATGGGTTCTCCCACACAGCGGTGGAAATTTTAGAACCATGTACAACCAAAAGGTGTACTATCCCATATATTTACTTCTTTTACACCTATCTTAGAGGATTAAATTATCTTAGAACTAGTTTTTTGTAAAGATTTTAAGTTTTAAGAAAATATCAAGTAAGAAATGTCATTTTTTATTTTTTTTCTGCTCATCATGAAGTTGCTGACTAGTAAAGGATAGAAAAGTATTTTCTGGTATGAAGCCCTACATTTTTGGACTTACCAATAAAGTATACATTTTTTTTTTCTATGAACAAGTAATTACTCTTTGGCTCCTTAAGGCCACATGCATATTGGAACTAATCTTCTTTGCCGACTATACTATTTTGACGACCATTGGAGGGTGACGATTGCAAATGAATTGTCCGGTCAATGCCAAAAAGCTTAATTTTTCAGTTGAAAATGCATTTTCAAGTCTCTCTTACAAAACTAATAAAAGAAATTGCTTTAGTGAATCAGATTTACCTTTATAAAAAAACAAATAACAAAAATAAACAAACATTATGTAACAGAAACTCTGTTCTATCTGAAAATGAAGATACAGTCGGGCTAAGGGAAAACCTAAGTTACGCAAATTGTAATCTCAGACTGAGAGAATCATCTTTACTGATTTACAGGTCATACAGCTGCACTGTTTTTTGAGTTGACGGTCCTCCTTCTCGAACTTGGCGACTATCAATGTCCATCACCCTTTGTGGCTCAAGATCCCGCTTTCTCATGTAATTCCACTGTTGAGGCATCTCGATGCAGCTCAGGGAGGCAGGGATTTCTTTGTACTTCAGACTTTGCATCAAACTGATAATTTTCAAGAGCGACACCAGGTGATTGCAAAAAACACTTCCAGCAACGCATGAACAAGCACTGTTGATAATCTGACTGTCACATGAAAGATAGAGTTTGATTGAATGTGGCTTGTCCCTCTTTTTAAAACTGCGATAGCAACTCCCTTTTATCACTAACCCTTTATTTCCAAAAAGTCCTTCCACTTCTAAAATATGCACGGTTTCCAGGTCAATATATTGCTCCACCAAAAAGCTGTAGCTTCTCTTGAGTTGCCGGCTGGCTGAATTTGAAGCTTTGTAATAATCTTCAATAAGATTGTCTGAGATAAGTGGGACAATATCAAGATCTCTGCACCACTGGCCCTAAAAAATATGAGAAAATTAGAGTTGACAAATTTTGTACTGTTTTGTTCTTCAAATAGACAGAGGCCTAGGCCTAACCAGTTAACCTGAGGAGATTTGAGTATGTTTTTTGTGTATTAAAGGACTTTATCCAGTTCTGCGGGTTTGGGAAGATTAAAACTACTAGGGGCTGCTTTAAATCAGGGGGTGAGGGGGGGGGCACCAGCACCAGAATAATAAAAAAAAAACTGGATTGGAATGGTATTAACAATCTTCGGAAAATTCAGGGGGACCAGGCCCCAGGCCCCCCCAAAACATGCCACTACTTTAAATTATGTTTTTAGGAACTCTGGGATGCTTTTGTGTGACAGACATACAGCAAACTTTTTTTTGGAGATCTGAGATCAGACACTGGAGGCCAGAGTGCTAAAAATACAAATTTATACTCTTGTGTTTGGTGTAGCCTGAGGAAAAGTTAGAAAAAATGCAGCTTTCCTGCTGCTGAAGGAAAAGTAAGAGAAAAACAGATTAGGATCAAGGTCCATTTTCAGGAGAGGAAGAGGACTATTACCATGTGCTGAATTACTGGGAATGGACTTAAATCTCCCTGATAGCTGACCAAAACCAGGGCCAGAACTAGGGGGGCAAAGGGGGCAGCTGCCCTGGGCGCTGAGTTGTGGGGGCACCAAAGGTGTCCCCTGCAACCCTCCAAAGTTAATTAATGTATTCAAAAAACATATTTCGAGTCTGTTCTAGGGATAGAAACTGAGGGAGAGGGATCCTTAGCTCCTCAAATGGCGACCTTCTCAGATAGTTTAACTCAAATTTTCAGTCACAACACAAACATAACTGAATTTTTCATTAATATCCGCTCACTCTGCAAAACACTTGTACTTTTCATCGGATCCAATATGTTCATGGAACAAAAATCAATTCTGGTAATCGATTAATCAAATTTAATTTCACATTGAATTCATTAAATAAAATTAATTGAATAATTAATTTGAATTCAGTTTCAAAATCAATTCCAAATAGCTTATATTCTATAAGTAAATCATTTTTTTGTATTCATATATTCAAAATCTAGTTATTGGTAATAGCAAGGCCCAGGGACATAGTCAGGGGCAGGGGTATCACGAAGGAGGGGGGCATAATATTTATTTTCAAATTATTTGCTTTCCTACAAAGAAATCTGAGATGCAAATGAAAAAGAAAACACATTTTAGTAGGAAGTTTGAAAATTTTCCAGCACTTTGCACCAGAAAATACCATTTCAGACCATCCAATTATTTTATCTACTGGCTAATAAGCAAGAAAACAAACTGACAATATCCTTGAACTAAATTTATAAAATTTGATCCTTTGCAGCAAACTACTAGTTAATGATTATTATATTTGGATTCAGCATGAAATTCTAAATGGAGATGTAGGTCTATTTCTTAGCTATCTCAATATTCCATGAATGGAAAAATTTACCAAAATATTACCACATGATGCCTGTGCAGTTGGAACACAAAATATTAACCTGGCTGGACGGAGAGGAATTTCTAGAAGGGCACTGACCCCAAAACCATCCAATTATCATCACCTTTGTAGCAGAATCTAGCCTAAGTTTTCTTGGTACTGATTCACAATGTTAATTTGTAAGGGTCAAATTTTTCTTAAAAACAGGAAAGTCAACCTAGATTCTCAGTTCATAAACATGTTGGTATTATTGTAGAGACTGGCAGATGTTTCTGTGTCACTTTTGTTAACTTTTTTGCCTTTTTTGGCACCTTAATAAATGTTTGTAATTTTCAAGTTGGAGTGCACGATTGGCTGGGCACAGATATAGCTTAGTACAAGCTAAACATACTACCCCAGCTCAGGAAAATTCAATCCAGACTGCAGGTGGTGTACAACCTTGCTATTAACAAGATTATCAACAAAATGAACCCACCAGTGCCTCCTGAATTTCAGAAAAGCCCATTATAGGTTCCATATCTGCATAAGAAAGCAGCCAACAATATGGCTGATTTTTTCGCAACGGTACAATTCAGGCGGAAAAACGAAGAAGGTCTATTGCCGAGGTCAGTTCTTATATAAATTTCATAATCACGAACTATTTGAAAAACAGTCTTTTCAGAAAAGTCATTTCTAGTTACTTAGTTAAAAAAAAATAATGGGTCTAATAAATCATCAAGGAAGCAATCGATTTCTCGTCAAGCATCAAAGTTCAGTCGTCAGGCTTTTTTAACTAAAAAACGAAATAGGAAAAAGTACTTTGGCTGGCGAGTGGTCATACCCAAGTTCATTCATAAAGGTAAAACAAGAAGAAGAAGAAAGATGACTGATTAATGTTTTAAAAATATATAAGCAAGCCTAATTAAACGGAAGCTGATTAAAACAAAAATGAAAAAAGTGAAGTTCCTTTCCAAGGAATCTTTTGAGGTTATTTAGAAGTTACTCACATTTTATAATTGGCTAGTACGAGATCCATCTTAATATCCCTGGTCTAAGCCTCAGGGTATTTTTTCAAATTGCCAACTCCCGTGTTTTTTCCTCCCTCCTCTATTAATTTTTTGCAGTTCATATTATTGACTTACAAATAAAATCACTTGATGCCTTTTTTTTATGCTCTTTCCAAATATAACAATCAATTTTGTTGCAAATGAATTTCACCCCCACCCCTATTATATACCAATTCAGGGTATATATTTGCACATAAGGGGGGGATAGGGGTAAAGCTTTTTTGGATTTAAATGAGTGGTAAATTTAAACTTTACCCCCACCCCTCCCCCTAATGGGCAAATATACACCCTGAATTGGTATATATATGGGTGGGGTGAAATTCATTTTGGAAAAAATGATTATTATATTTGGAAAGAGCATAAAAAAAGGCATCAAGTTGTAGTTTATGTTTACTTTATTTGTAAGTCACTAATATGAATTGCAAAAAATTTACTCAATTTTACCTGTAGGCCTAGCCTAGAATCAGAATGTCATCCTGAATCCAAATCTGACATTCGTTTCAATTGCTAATTTCATTTTAAGTCTCTTACAGATCCTCAAAAATGATAGGCTACCTTTTCCTCTTATTTTGGATAGGCTAGGCCTAAGGCTTATATATATATGGGTTGGCATCAGTCTTATTAAAACAGTTTATCCATAAATTGAATGAATGGTGATGAAATTCACAATCAATAATTGTATAGTTAATATTTAACATGGGCTATAGCCTATATGTAGGTAAGGTTAAAAAAATAGGTTAGGTTAAAATTGAATTTGCAGCTAAACAAATATAGACAAGAGAGGGGTGAAACCATACATTTTGAGGATTTTGACCCCTACAAGGCAAATTTCTAAAGATACAAACTTCCTTTTTAAACAAATAGCCTATATAACTTGATTATTCACTTGTCTTGGTGATTTTCTTCAATAACATCCATGAAGTTGTTCCTAGGAGAGACCCAAAAATGTATGACCTCTTCTAGTGTCCAAAGTTGCCCCAACCATGGGGTGATTTTGGACACACATAGGGTACTTCTGGAATTTTGTCAATTAATGCTTATTGTTATGTACCAATTAATGGCTTATGTGGCCTTTCCAATGGGCTGAATTCAAATGTACCAATTAATGGCTTACATCACCTGTTGTATAGGCTGACATCACAGAAGAGTGCATGCTGAGTAAAGAAGGAATGAATTAGTAGTATATAAGCAAGTTTCATAAATATTATAGTAGTTGAATTCTGACTACAGATTAAAACAGTTCATAATACCCTTTTGACTTACTTTATAATATCTGGTGACCAGCAGAGGGATCTGTTCCCAAGGTGAGCTCTTTCTTTTCAGGTTCTGTTTCTTAAAAAAGGCTACTTTAAATCTCTGCTCCTGTGTTTAGTTCCAAGCAGAAAATTCACTCATTTGTTTCTATTTCCAAATAGAAATCTCTTACTTGTTTTTGTTTCTAATTTCTGTTTTTGGGTTCACTTCCAAACAGAAATCACTTTCTTGCTTTTGTTCCTCAAGTCTGTTTATGGGTTTAGTTCTGAACAGAAGTCCATTTTTTTGTTTTACTTTCCTGATTCTGTTTATGGGTTCAGCTCCAAACAGAAATTCATTTTTCTTTTGTTCTAATTTCTGTTTATAGGTTTACTTCCAAATAGAAATTCATTTTTTTTTCTGATCTCTGTTTACAGGTTCAGTTCTGATCAGAAATTCACTTTTGTTTTTGTTCTAATTTCTGTTTACAGGTTTACTTCTGAACAGAAGTCCATTTTTCTATTTTTGATCTCTGTTTATGGGTTTATTTCCAAACAGAAATCCATTTTTTGTTGTTGTTTTACTTTTCTGATTCCTGTTTTTGGGTTCACTTCCAAACAGAAATCCCTTTTCTTGTTTACAGGTTTACTTCTAAACAGAAGTTCATTTTCTTGTTTTACTTTCCTGATTCTGTTTACAGGTTCAGTTCCAAACAGAAATTCATTTTTGTTTTGTTCTAATTTTTGTTTACAGGTTTTACTTCTGATCAGAAATCTATTTTTTTTTATGATCTCTGTTTATGGGTTCAATTCCAATCAGATATTCACTTTTGTTTTCAGTCTAATTTTTGTTTACAGGTTTACTTCTGAACAGATGATTTTTCTATTTCTGATCTCTGTTTACAGGTTTATTTCCAAACAAAAATCCATTTTTTTTGTTTTACTTTTCTGATTCCTGTTTTTGGGTACACTTCCAAACAGAAATCCCTTTTCTTGTTTACAGATTTACTTCTGAACAAAAAAAAAATATCCAATTTTGTTTTATTTTTCTGATTTCTGTATATGGGTTCAGTTCTAAACAGAAATCTATTTTCTTGTTTTACTTTCCTGATTCTGTTTATGGGTTCAGTTCTGAACAGAAATTCATTTTTGTTTTGATCTAATTTCTATTTACAGGTTTACTTACAAACAGAAATCCATTTTTTTCTGATCTCTGTTTACAGGCTCAGTTCCAATCAGAAATTCACTTTTGTTTTCATTCTAATTTCTGTTATGGGTTTACTTACAAACAGAAGTCCATTTTTCTATTTCTGATCTCTGTTTACAGGTTTGTTTCCAAACAGAATTCATTTTTTTTTGTTGTACTTTTCTGATTCCTGTTTTTGGGTTCACTTCTGAACAGAAATCCCTTTTCTTGTTTATTGGTTTACTTCCAAAAAAAAAAAAAAAAAAAATCTAATTTTCTTTCACTTTTCTGATTTCTGTTTATGGGTTCAGTTCCAAACAGAAATTCACTTTTGTTTTCATTCTAATTTCTGTTATGGGTTTACTTCCAAACAAAAGTCCATTTTTCTATTTCTGATCTCTGTTTATGGTTTATTTCCAAACAGAAATCTATTTTTTTTTGTTTTACTTTTCTGATCTCTGTTTACAGGTTCAGTTCCAAACAGAGATTCACTTTTGTTTTGTTCTAATTTCTGTTTTCATGTTTACTTTTGAACAGAAGTCCATTTTTTCATTTTTTTTTATTTTTGATTTTGGTTTACAGGTTCAGTTCCAAACAGAAATTTACTTTTGTTTTGTTCTAATTTCTGTTTTTGGTTTTACTTCTGAACAGAAGTCCATTTTTTATTTCTGATCTCTGTTTATGGGTTTATTTCTGAACAGAAGTCCATCTTTTTTTTTTTTTTTTTTGATTTCTGTTTACAAGTTCAGTTCCAAACAGAAATTCACTTTTGTTTTGTTCTAATTTCTGTTTACAGGTTTACTTCTGAACAGAAGTCTTTTTTATTTCTGATATCTGTTTATGGGTTTATTTCTGAACAGAAATCCATTCTTTTTTCTGATCTCTGTTTATGGGTTTATTCCAAACAGAAATCTACCTTCTTTTTTCTCTCTCTCTCTCTTCTTGTTCTTTTTTTTTGGTCTTTTCTTGTTTTATGGGTTTGGATTCTAAAACAGCTCCTTTGCAATTAGACATCCATAAGCTAAGCCCATATAATTTTACCTTTTGTGCTGGCAGGCAACAAGGAGACAAAAAAACAATCCAGGGAAGCAGGAGCTCCAAGGACTGACTTCATTCCTTACCATTCAAGGTCAAGAACCAAGCATAATTCTGAAGGGGAAAATCTAGAAACAATGTCAAAAATGGACCATACCATCTGGAAGTCGTTGCTAGAAGCCTTCCTGCATTCAGTGGTTCAATCAACAAAAGCCTTGGTGGAAAACCAGCAGAAAGCATTAGGAGAAGCTTTAATGGCAGAGTGGAAGCTGAACAAAGAAAACCAGCTGTCTCTAGTACGTCACCTGAAGAAGGAGATGAAACAAGACCAAGAGCTTGGAGGAATTAGCTTTTAGACTCTCACTGAGTCTGGAGCCACTACCTTCTATGTGGCCCCACTGAGAGAAGGCGACAACGTGGAGGCCTACTTGGAAGCTTTTACAGGAACTGCAACTGCCTGCAATTTACCTCAAGCCGCGTGGGTGGCCAGGCTTGTAGCAAACCTGCCCAGGAAGGCTCTGCAGGCTTATACAGCCCTACCATCTGCCAAAGCTAGCAACTTCAAAAAGGTCACAACAGCAATTCTCAAGAAGTTCCATGTCAATAGTGAGACTTTCCTCTGATGATTTTGACATGCTAGCAAGCGCTCAGGCGAGTCTTATACAGAATACAGGGACTACCTGACTACCACAGCCAAAAAATGGCTCTGTTTTGAGAAGGTGGAGGAACAAAGAACAGCAGAACCCAACCTGACCAGTCATTTTGATCAGGTCCTAGAAAATATTGTAGTGGAACAGTTCATTACACTGCTAATCCTGACCTTAGGGTTTTCTTTAAGTCAGAGTGGTGCAAAACCCTGGGAGAATGCATCAGAAAGGCTGATGACTGAGACAAGTCTACAACTGTTGAAGAAGGAGGTAGCATGAACAAATGGACCTCTCACCAAACTTGAACAGATTCCTGGTCTGGAAGACAATCCACACAAACCCTCACCAAAACATTGCTATTACCATCCTAACTCAACATCACATACAACTTAGAAATGCAGGGGAGGCAAACGCCAAACCCAAGAGCCAAAAAGGGAAAGGGTATATGCATCTAACCTGGTGGAGGAGCTATCAACCCCCCATGCCTGGATAAATTGTCAAGGCTCGCTGCAATGGGCAAATGCTACCTTTAGTGGTTGGCTCAGGATGTGAATTCATCATGGTAAACCTAGAACAGGTCAAAAGAGTTTACCCCACCCCTGGGAAAACTTTGAAGTATGTTACAGCAGAAGGCCACAAAATAGAATGTGCTGTTGGACTTCTGACAATGCAGCTTATGGATTGCACAGGAAGAATTCTTGAAGAACAGATTGAAGCAGGGATCTGCCCCACATTACCCAAAACATTTTACTGGGAAGAAATTTTCCAAGATTCAAGGAGAATGTGCTGCTGATTAATGTCCAGGATCTACCCAAAGCAGAAACAAAAGAAGCCTTTGTGGCAACACAATGTCAACCCAGGCAGAGATCATCAAAGAATCATAGTGGTCCCAGCTCAGAACCAGAGTTCCATAAAGCACTGACTGTGCCTCTGCATGATTCTGACCCCTGCAACATGTCATCAGTGAAAAACCCGCAAGGTGTTTCAAGCTCACTACCCTGCCTCATTTGTCTGCCACAGATAAGTCTCACCCCACCAACAAGGGACTGATTTCAGACACAATAACCCAAGCTGGAAATCTGGAATTAGACAGTAACATAGCAACCCAGAATTTTGGTGGCCCAGAATTTACAAGGATATCAGTAGTTACATCAAGTCATGCACAGCTTGTCAAATGACCGCCAGTCGCAAACCAAAGGAAAAGGTACCCCTTAGGCCTTTTCCCACCATAATTAAGCCATTCTCAAGAATTGCCACAGATATAGTTGGACCCCTACCTAAAAGCTTTGCAGGTCATCAGTGGCTTTTAGTTATTACTGACTATGGATCTATATATCCTGAAGCTATACCACTGCAGTCAACAAAATCACCTGTTATTGCAGATGAAGTTGTCAAGTTCATCTCGTGTTATGGAATTTGCTACGGAATCTTGACAGATCAAGGAACTCAGTTCTTGTCTTCTGTCTTGAAGAAGTGGTATGGTACCAGATATTGAATATAAAACCAATAAGGACAAGTCCATACCACTCAGAGACGGATGGATAAACTGAAAGGTTCAACGGGACTCTAATATCCATGCTTCGCAAATACGTAGGAACATCAACTAACACCTGGCACAAGTTTATACCCTTCCCACTATTTGCATGTCGAGAAACAACGCATCCATGTCGAGGGTATAGCCCATTCGAGATACTATACGGACGGGATCCTGAACCCAATGCAAGAAGAGTGGGAAGATAAGACGGGGGAAGACCCAATAATAATTGCAGAATATATTCGACAGATGCGCGTTCTATTATCGGAAATATGCGATTTTGCCATAGAAACAAAAGCATCTAAGGCAGCAAAAATGAAGCGGTACTACAATTGAGCAATGAAGCCAAGGACCTGGTCTATCGGTGACCAAGTTCTACTTTTATTACCAGAAGGAAGTAATAAACTTAATGTCCGTTGGCAAGGACCATTCCAGGTGCTGCGTATTATTTCGCCAGTCGACTATGAAATAGACCTTGGAGGCTCAAGAAAAAGAAAGTAATCTATTACATTAACCTCCTAAGGAAGTTTGAGGAAAGAGATGAGAAAGATAGCAATGAAGTTTTTGTTGCAACAGTTGATGAAGAAGAAGAAACACAGTTGCCATTCAAACCTAAGAAAAAGAGGAACATGAAGTAATGCCGAATATAAACTCTGCCTTGCCACACAAGATGAGGGAAGAAATCCTAAAGAACATCATGGCCCAGACAGAAGTTCTGTCAACAAGCCTCGGGACTACAAATGTAAGACACAAAATACACACTGAACCCATCATCCCATTTGAGTTCCACCTTATCATGTGCCACAGTCTCAGAGGGAAGTGCTGAAACAAGAAATGAAAAAAATGTTACAAGATGGCATTATCAAACTTTCACATAGCGAATGGTCATCCCCTGTAGTTTTCGTGAAAAAAAAAGGATGGCAAATGGAGGTTTTGCATTGACTATAGGCAAGTAAATGCTATAACTAAATTCGAAGCCTATCCCATGCCGCGCATTGATCAAATATTGGAAAACTTCTGGACTGCCCAGTTCTTCTCGATAATAGACTGCCGAAAAGGATACTGGCAAGTCAAGATGGCAAGTATTTTGGTCGAGAAAACTGCATTTTCGACTCCATTTGGTCATTACCAGTTCCGTGTAATGCCATTTGGGCTGAAAGGCGCACCAGCGACTTTCCAGCAGATGATTGACGAAGTATTGAGAGAATACCCAAAGGCTCGAGCATACTTTGATGACATAATACTTTTCAGCAACACTTTAGCAGAGCACCGTAGACACCTGAGTGAAGTATTAAAACGTCTGAACAAGGCGAACCTAAAAATCAATACCAGGAAAAGTGGGTTTGGTTATACCAAACTAGAATATTTGGACACACAGATGGGGAAGGTGCAATCAGTCCAGTACTAAATAAAGTATAAGCAATCAAATCATTCCAGTGCCCAGCCACCAAGAAAGCACTGAGAACCTTCCTTGGAATGACCAATTATTATTCTCAGTTCATCAAGGGGTATTCCGGACTCACAAGGGAACTCTGAAGAGTTCCCCAAAGGTATTCCGGACTCACAAGAGGGTGGACGCCCTCTCGCGCCTCTAAGTAGCAGGCGTTGCTCTGTATGTAAATATGTACGTTAATATTAATCTTTTTTAGATGGTAGACGATGCGGAAATCATCCTGTTGGAAGACAGGGACGTTCAAATAGACTAGACATTTGCTAAGCTTATTGGCATTGCTGAGGGTTTTTACGAGAACCTTGAGGACCTTCCGGAACTTGAGCCTATTGGGGAAGCATCTGGCACCACCAAGGAGCTCTGACCAGCCGTATTGGCCATGAACAAGGCTACCGAGATCCCATTTCTGACACCAACGAATTAAAAAAGGAAACATCCAGGGGCAGCTGTACAGAGGAAACAGCGCAAGTCCCTTAGAAAAATGTTTGACTACACTCCTCCTGCTCCCCCTCTACCAACTATAGTGACAAAGGAAATGTTTTTCAGCAATAACGATGGCGAAAGAATCATAATCCAAGAGGGAACAAAGCTATCGAATAATATGCTTGCCAAGTTTACCGCAACACAAACCTCTGAAGCTTTACAAACTCCGAGGAAAGGGAGGAACTGTTATGTACCAATTAATGGCTTATGTGACCTTTCCAATGGGCTGAACTCAAATGTACCAATTAATGGCTTATGTGACCAGTCGCATGGGCTGACGTCACAGAAGAGTGCACGCCGAGTGAAGAAGGAATGAATTTGTAGTATATAAGCAAGTGTTGTAAATATTACAGTGGTTGAATTCTGACTATGGATTAAAACGGTTCATAATATCTTTTTGACTTACTTTATAGTACTTATAATAATTGATTCCAATAGTATTAACAATTAATTTGGATAATATACAAGTTAAATGCAACATTAAATTTATGTCATGAGAAATTTGGCCAAATCACAGCCAAATCCAAGAGGTTTGGCTTTTGCCCAGTTCATCCTACTGAAACCAGTGCGGGAGCTTCATGATAATGTCTTGAAAGTCAGTTTCTGTACAATCTCAACATTCAGGGAAGATAAACTTCCCACCTGACTTGCACAGGTAGTTTGTTTTTGCTACTCTGCCCCTTTGTTTCTTCAATTTCACCAACATAGTAAACAGCAGAGTTTTGCTTCTTCCCCGCCATAAACCTTACAAGCACAAAATTTCCACAAGATAATTCTTCATCAGTCTCAAACTCTCTGATTATATCCACAATGTAAAGACTTATAATCCAACTTGTTATTGAGCTGCATATCTAGGTCTGAAATGCTGCCTCTAGTTTTGTGAGCAATGAATAAAACCTTTGAATTTTTTTTAGCAACTTTTCCTATTTCTTAGCAAGCTTTAGCCCACTCTCTGCTTTTAGTGCCCTTTTTTCTTGTGTTTCTGTCAGAATTCTACTTTTGCCTTTTCTACAGTTTTTGTGCAGACCCACTTGCATTTTTGCCTGTGGACATGGTCTGATGCTTTGAGGAGTTAGGTCTATAGGCAAGTTCGATGTTGCAATCATAGAAAATGTTGTCCAATCTTGAACACTGGATGTTTTAAAGTTTGAACAAAGTATCTTAGTAACAGGCAGAATTAATCTTGGACAAATTTGATATAAGAAAAAAATTGTTATGTTGAATAATTGTGTTTAAATAGGCTAGGCTGTAAGGCCTTTGATGGCCAAAAATATATCACTTTAGGTCCTCTATAACACAACAGGAACACCATCAATTTTACCAATTTTCTGCCTCCAGCTACATATAGCTTCATGTTCTAACCCACAAAAAACTTCTGTCAGTACAGGGTAATACTGGACACAATGAAAAGTGTCCAGATTTGCCCCATGTTGATGCCATTTAGAAAATTTATTTTTTCATAGATAATGGCTTGATATTTGCTGATGAAAATTGCCATGGAAATAGCAGGGATATACCTTGTGTGATTGTGCTAACTTACAGCCCAATAGCTACAACAACGTAGAAAAATATTTGACAAAGACTACATGTCTCAGGATTTCCAGCAAGCATATAAAAACTTCATTTCCTCTTTTCTTGGTTGTCTCTTTTATCTAAAATTTAAAACTTGCACAGAACATGCATTACATGAAGGGAAGGGCATCTAGTGAGAATTTTTTGAATGGATTAGCTCAAAAACTTTAGACAAGAGCTCAAATATACAGAGTTGCCCCTGTGAGGTTTTGTCCCTCTCTCCCCTAATATTGAAGTGGGATTGAAGGGTGAAGTTCTGATTTTAGAGGTATTTTTTCTTAGCTATCTGAATAATCTGGTATTTTAGATTTTTGCCAAAAGTTGTTAGGCCAGGGGAAGGAAAATTCCGGAAATCAGTCTAGAGCCTCATTTATGGTAGATTTTCCAATTAGCTATATACTAAATGATTACAAATCAATTTTTGAAATCAAATATTTAAAAGCCATTGGTTAAAAACAATCAAATGTACTTGTCTGTTATAATGCCCATGTATATAGAAGCTAAGTAGACCCAGTTTTCATTGAGGTTGCAATCTGTATGCAATGAACTGATCTTTGACTAACCCTAATGAAATATCACAAAATATGATGAAAATACAACACTTTAGAAACAAATTTGAGCTATATATTTGCACCTGAGGGGGTGGGGGGTTAAGTATAATGGGTCTGCATGCAAAATGTGTTAGGTACAATTATTCTGCATATTATGAAGTAAGAATTGTTTTCTAACTTCACACTGTCCAAATA
Organism: Artemia sp. Qi Xiang Cuo; assembly: GCF_049724085.1. Classification (NCBI taxonomy): domain Eukaryota; kingdom Metazoa; phylum Arthropoda; class Branchiopoda; order Anostraca; family Artemiidae; genus Artemia; species Artemia sp. Qi Xiang Cuo. The sequence continues at coordinate 53,311,695 of NC_142795.1, forward strand.
CTTCACTACCACCCCTCTCCCTAATGTGCAAATATATAATCCAAATTATATACTTACCATCTATTCTGTCACTTGTCTTTGTTTGTCTCATGCTAAGCTGAAAGAAACTGGTTCTACTTAGCTTCTTTATACATAGGTGCTATAACAGACAAGTACCCAATCAAATTTAATGTTAAAGGTCTAAAGCAGCAGCTCTTCTGAAGGATACATGCTAGAACAAAAAGACGTATGAAACCAAGAAAGGAAAGGATATAATAAATGAAAAATAAAATCAAATAGGTGAGAAAACAAGGATTTTGGCAGCCAATAGCAGAATATGAAGACAAAAAAACAAGCAAATATTTTGACAAGAACCTCTGCCAAGTTGTCCTCAGTGCTCAAAAAAAGGATCCAACCTTTTGAAATGAAATTGACAAGAGGAGAAAAGATACTGAATAAAAAAACCAGCCAGAAATAAATGAAAGAGAATTCACCAATTGCACTGGACAAGTATTCTTGTTGTGTTCAAGTATTGGACAAGTTTTTTAATTAAATTCACCTATTCTATTCTCAGCAGACATTTTGTACAGCATGCTGATACATAGATAAACATTCCACAATTAGCACTGGCGTTGTGTGAAATACAACTAGTTTCAGTTGTAATTCTTAGCACATTTATTTCTTTTTAGAGCTGGTTAAAAGAAATATTTAGAAAAGCGAAAATAGCAAGAAGTCAGCATGGTATTATACATAGAGGCAGTTCTACATTTATGGGTTAGTATGTGAATCCGGAGCGTAAGGAATAGGACATTATCAACACTTATTAGGCATTTCTTTGATAAATAAGAAAATCAATATACTGGAAATAAAAATTAAAACAATTTAATGATTCTTGGAGTGGATCCCCCTTCACCAAACTACAACCAATTTGACCTATCTGGTTATATTACAAATATCAGTATAAAAAGCACTAAGTCTTATTTCCCTTTTCAATAGTTTCTTTTTCACTTAGGAAATTATGTTCACTGTATATCTACCTTTTCATTCTTCCAAGATTATATTTTGTCCTATTTACAGATGTAAAGGGTGCATTCATTTGCACTTTTGAAAGTCTTAAAACAAGAGAATCTGATTTTGAACTGATAGATTTTCAAACAGTTTGTGGGAAAAAACTGTAAGTAAGGAGCAACACAGCTCAATAGTAACCACAACTTTAGACACCAGAATTTTGATACTGATAGACATATCAAAAGAATTGGCCTATTATGCTGATTCCAAATATGTAAGTTTTATTAAGTATAGTGTTACTCATCAAAGGCCACAAGCCTAAGAATATTTGCCTGATTTTTGAAAAAGGGGAAAATAGCCCCTAAAAGTTAAAGAATCTTAATGTAAGCCACACCATAAGATTCATTCAGCATATCCAGAAACCTCAGTTCAGAGGTTTCAACCTCCTATCTGCAAAAATTTGGAGTTCTCTATTTCTTGCCAGAAAAAAGATCACAGATGCGTGTTTATTTGTTTTTTTTTTCCCAGGGGTTATCGTATTGACCCAGTGGTCCTAGAATATTGGAAGAGGGCTCATTTAAATAGAAACTAAACGTTCTAGTGCCCTTTTTAAGTGACCAAAAAGATAGGAGGGCAACTTGGCCCCTTCCACTGCCCCTTTTTTCCCAAATAGCTGGTTTTTGATTCACTATCTTTCCTTTTCTTGTCCATTTCACTTCAAAAGGTTAGTTTTGTTTTATCAACACTGAGGATGACTTGGGCAGAGATTCTTGTCAAAGTATTTGCTTGTTTTTCGTCTTCATATTCTGCTACTGGCTGACAAAATCCTCGTTTTCTCACCTATTTGGTCATATTTTTCATATATTATATCCTTTCCTTTCTTGGTTTTATATGTCATGTATAGCCAGTGTGGTCTTAGAATATATTTAAGAACAAAAAAAGAAATATTTTGTGATTGTTAATCTTAGGTGTAAGCCTAGAATTGGGGGTTGAGAAGGAAACATGTTAAGAAAACAATTCTTACTTCATAATATCTGAAAAATTCACACTGTCGAAAACACATTTCGACTGCAATTCTGCTGTAATTTACCCCTTCCCCTGCAATATGCAAATATATAGCCCAAATTATATATTCCCCAAACATTCTGCCATATTTCACTCTTTTTTCCAACCCATGTACCCATAAATTGAATAAATTGTGATGATATTGAAAAATGGAAAAATGCATAGGCCTAGGAAATAAATAATATGGGCTATATATTTGCACATTAGGGGACTGGGGTTAATGTGTAGTAGAATATGTGCTGAATTTAATGATAGCATTTTTGTGAAAGTTGTACCCTCCTGTTGCTTTATTATTATTTTTTTTTTGAAGGGGGGTCCTTTTTAAGAATCAGACAAATTTTTTCAGGCTTGTATTTTTTGGTGGGTAATTTTCAAGTTGGAGGAGTTCACAAATCTGGAAACTAAGAAACTAACAAAGTGAGAAAGGGGAACTAAGAAAGGGAAACTAAGTAACCAAGAAAGTGAGAAGTTATCCTTAAAAAAAGATACAGAAAAGTCAGTCCACAGTCTACTGCTGCAAATCACAAGCATTTCAGAGAGGAAAAAAAGGGCCCATTTTTTTGGCTCATGAATCAATGCAGCCAAGATTTGTTACAGTTTTCATTCAAACAGTTTGTGGTAACAAACTGTATAGTACAAACAACCTGGCTCAATAGTAACCGAAACTCTAAAGAACGGAATTTTGATACCAATAGTTTCATCAGAAGAACCTGATTTTATGCTGGTTTTAAATATACAAGTTTCGTCAAGTTTAGTCTTACTCATCAAAATTACGAGCCTGAGAAAATTTGCCTTATTTTCGAAAAAGGGGGGGGGAACATGTAAAAGTAATAGGATCTTAATGAAAATCACACCATCAGATTTAGCGTATCAAAGAACCTTACTGTAGAGGTTTCAAGGTCCTATGTGCAAAAACGTGGAATTTTGTATTTTTTGCCAGAAGAAAAATCATGGGTGCGTGTTTACTTGTTTGTTTTTCTTTTCCCCAGGGGTGAGCGTATCGACTCAGTGGTCCTAGAATGTCTCGAGAGGGCTCATTCGAACGGAAATTAAAATTTGTAGTGCCTTTTTAATTAAAAAGCAAAATTTAATTAAATTAAAAACCTTTTTTAAATTCCACTAAAAGCTGCATTTTTATTGCCAATCTTGATGAATGCCAGCTATCCTAACAACTAGTTTGCTTACGATTGTACCATCAGCGACTTATGAAAAATAAGTTACATATAAGTCTTGATAGTAAATTTGTTAATTATAATAAAGAACGAATAGAAAGTTGTTATAGTCACATTGAAAAGGTTACTGTTTACAATATGTTGAAGAGATAGAACGGGGTTGATTTTCTTGTATAACCGTATATGAAGCTATAAGTGAAAGCAATATTTATACACGTTTATCTTACGACAAGAAGGTTTTATTTTATTTTTTTTCTCAGTTCAGGATTGCTAAAGTTATTATGTAAACTGCAAAAATTGTACCATTTTTTGAATCTTCTGAATCATCTGAGCATTAATTTGAATCTTCTAATTCAAACTATAAAAATACCTTAAAATTTTGAAATTAGTTTTATTTTTTTGGTAGGATCTAATTACCCAACGCGGGATTCAATGTGTATTTCCATACCAATGAAATTCATTTTTTTTATATTTTAGTTTTCAGTTCAGAATTTATAAAGTTTTCATCTTTTTAATCTTTTTTAATCTTTTAATTAAAACTAGAAAAATACCTGAAAATTTTATAATTAGTTTAATTTTTTGTCCTTGCTACTCAACGCGTGATTTAAATAATGTGTATTTCCACTAGAAAATATTTTATTGAAATGGTATCACCAGTACAAAAGAAGAAACTTAAGGAGAAGGAAAGATGTAGAAGTTGAGCTAAACGGATTGCTGGCAAAAAGAAAGAGAACTACAATAAAAACAAGGATGTTCTTAAACTGATGGCCAAAGACTGATATAACCAAAACAAACGCCGAGTTTTAAAACGATACAGAAATGATGAAGCTTACTGCCTGAACTATCAAGTCTGCATCTATCCAGAGAAACATCAAATACAGAAATGATGAGGCTTATCGCCTTATTACTATCAAGCCTGCATCAATCCAGAGAAACATCAAATAAAGGAACGATGAGGCTTATCGCCTGAATACTATCAAGTCTGCATCGATCCGGAGAAACACCGAACACAGAGATAATGAAGAGTATCATCAAAATTATATCAAATCTGTCTCATTAAAACAAAGAAACAAATAGAGGAGGGATGATTTTTATCATAGCAATCACATAGAAAAGGTTACTGTTTACAATATGTTGAAAAGATACAAAGGGATCGATTTTTCTTGTAAGCAACATATGAGAAAAACATCAAACAATGTCATCAAATTCTACAAGAATTTTTTTAGAAGCCAAAGGTTGACGAAAAAACATGACGAAACATTCTCATATCACTCAAATCTGCCCGAACTTGCAATGAGATCCACACAAAAGAAAGTGAGAAGTTATCCTTAAAAAAGATACAGAAAAGTCAGTCTACAGTCTACTGCTGTAAGTCACAAGCATTTCAGAGAGGAAAAAAAGGGTCCATTTTTTTGGCTCATGAATCAATGCAGCCAAGATTTTTTCCAGTTTTCGTTTCAAACAGTTTGTGGTAACGAATTGCATAATACGAGTGACCCGGCACAATAGTAACCAACACTATAAAAAACCGGACTTTTGATACCAATTGATACATCAAAAGAATCGGATTTTTATGCTGATTTTAAATATATAAGTTTTGTCAAATTTAGTCTTACCCATCAAAATTTACGAGCCTGAGAAAATTTTTCTTGTTTTCATATAAGGGGAAACAACCCCTAAAAGTAATAGAATCTTAATGAAAATCACCATCACATTCAGCGTATCAGAGAACCTGACTGTACAGGTTTCAAGTTCCTATCTGCAAAAATGTTGAATTTTGTATTTTTTGCCAGAAGAAAGATCATGGATGCGTGTTTATTTGTTTGATTTTCTTTTCCCCAGGGGCGATTGTATCGACCCAGTGTTCCTAGAATGTCGCGAGAGGGCTCATTTGAACAGAAATTAAAAGTTTTAGTGCCTTTTTAATTAAAAAACAAAATTTAATCAAATTAAAAACTTTTGATTTAAATTCCACTAAAACTGTATTTTTATTGCCAATCTTGATGAATGCCAGAAATCCATATAACTATATATGACGTAATAAGTGAATGCAATATTTGTACAAACGTTTATCTTTTGACAAGAAGTTTTTATTTATTTTTTGTTCTCAGTTCAGGATCACTAAAGTTGTTATTGAAACTGCAAAAATATTTATGGTTTCTGAGCAATAATTTGAATCTTAATTCAAACTAGAAACATACCATTCGTTGTATTTTTGTTAGGTTCTAACTACCCGGCGCGGGATTTAATATATATTTCCATACAAAAAAAAATTCAGTTTTTTTTTTGTATTTGAGTTTTCAGTTCAGAATTGCTAAAGTTATTATGTAAACTGCAAAAATATCTATGGTATCTGAGCAGTAATTTTAATCTTTTAATTAAAACTAGAAAAATACCTGCAAATTTAAAAATTAGTTTATTTTTTGTTAGGTTCTTGCAGCTCAACGCGTAATTTAAATAATTTGTATTTCAATTAGAAAATATTTTATTGAAATGGTATCACAAGTACAAAAGAAGACACTTAAGGAGAAGGAAAGATATGAAAGTCGAGCTAAACAGGTTGCTCGCAAAACGAAAGAGAACTATGAGAAAAACAAGGACGTTCTCAAAATGATCACCAAAAACCGATATAAGGAAAACAAACGTCGAGTTTAAAAACGATACAGAAAGGACAAGGCTTATTACCTGAGTACTAACAAGCCTGCATCAATCCCGAGAAATATCAAATACAGAAATGATGAGGCTTATTGCCTGAATACTATCAAGGGTGCATCAATCCGGAAAAACATCAAATACAGAAATGATGAGGCTTATCGCCTGAATACTATCAAGTCTGCATCAATCCGGAGATCCAGGTTGCAGCAGTAGCTAGCAACCTAGTAAGAGACGATCACGTCCAATGTTAAGAAATATAAAAACCCATAACTCCCAAAAAAGGAGTCAGATCAAAATACAATACAGAGATAATGAAGAGTATTGTCAAAATTACATCAAATCAGTCTCTTTGAAACAAAGAAATAAATACAGGAATGATGTTTTGTATTGTAGAAATCACATTGACAAGGTTACTGTTTACAATATGTTGAAAAGACACAAAGGGATTGAATTTTTTCATAAGGATTAGATAAGAAATACATGAAACAAAGTCATCAAATATTGCAATAATTTTTTTAGAAACTGCAGGTTGAGGAAAAAACATGACGAAACATTCTCATATCACTCAAATCTGCCTGAACTTGCAATGATCTCTACACAAAATAATGTAAGAAGTAATCTTTCAAAAAAGATACAGAAAAGTCTGAGGCAAATTCTTTTACACAAACCAGCGCCAATTCTTTTGATATGTCCTGCCTCATAAGCTAGTCCAAGCACAATTCAACTCTGGTTAATAACAGGCAACCCAGTTTACTTTTAAGAAATTATAGAAAGAGATGGGTATATAGGTCCAGGACTGTAGCAAATATGAAGCCTGATTTAGAAAACTTAAATACTATCTTTGATATGTACGCAAAAATAACAGAAAGTACTCAACAATTGAAATTAAACTACTGCTAGAAAAAGCTAACGCGGTCATTAACATAGCTTCAAATTCACTAGCAAAGCTACACGCAAGCATCAAAAAGCAGTGTTCAAAGTTTTTGGAGAATCTATCAAAAACATATTATGTCCCTGACGTCAAAGAACTTAATACAAAGCTTAAACAGTAACGTGGTTTCATCCAAGCAAGCTACTTGTAAGTTAAAAAAACATTACTACACAAAAAACAGAGATATCCTGAAAAGAGAAAAGCAAAGGTATTTAACAGACCAGGCGTATCGAGAAGTAAAAAAATGCAAGCCTCAAGGAGCGTTGTCGTAATGATGAAGATTATAGAATAGCCATAATTGAGGGAGCCAAGCAAAAGATCAAGGAGCAGTATAATAATGATGAAGATTACCAAAACAAATATAAGAACAAAGAAAAGCAAAGGTATTCAACAGACGAGGTGTATTGAAGAATAGGTGTACTCTTTCTGTTTCAAAGTTTAACACTTTGTTGTGTTGACAATAATCAGTGATATATGAATATGAATACTCGACTTCTCCAGGGGCTACATTTAGGCCCTAGGGATCATTGATCATTCCCTGGAGCTGTGTTTTATTTGTGTGTTTATATTCAATGAAGTCAAAGTTTAAAGACATAGTCATTATAAATAGGGACTATGTAAGTTTGACCATATATCTGGTTTTCAGTCAGATAGCTGAAACCTAGTAAAGAACAAACCAAGGCACCTAGTAACTAAAAGTTAAGGTAATACAAGCTTCTTTTGAAAAGTTACTTGTCTGGGGTATAGTGCCATACTGAGGTTCGTCTCTTACTATTCAAACTAATAAAAAGCCAGAGGCCTTTCCCTGTTTGAAATCTGAGTCGCAGCGGTTATCCGTGAGAGGCGACCCTAGCGTTGCACGTTGTATGGATTATAATAAAGAACAAACTCTAGCCCATAGTAAATTAAATATTTTATATAATTACATTAAGGAATGATCTAAAGCCCATAGTAACTGAAGTAATAAAAGGAATCATTATATAGATGATTATTTTAGTTATATTCCTTAAGAAATCATTATAAGTAAAAATGTCCCATACTGGGAATCAAACTCGAGCCAACTGGATGGGAGCCAGCTATCCTAACCACTAGACCCTGTAGGATATATTAAGATATCTGATTAATGAAGTTTCACATAAAGGATCGTCTCCATAGAAATGTTTGATTAAACTTACGATTAAACTTATGATTGAGATATTTGATTAAACTTATGACTGTTGTTTTCAAGCCAGTTGGAGAAACGAAATACCAGGCACAGTTTTGTTGGACCCAAATCTTTTAGTCTTTTGATTTGGAATGATCAAAACATTCAAAGTCAAGGGATTGAGATGAACAAAAGTACAACAAGCCCTAGCTTATTGGGAGAAGAACTTTGTGCCCATTTTCAGGCAATTTTTTTTTTCAAAGCGGTAATAAAAAACAAACATAAATTAATTTTAAAAACTCCGAAAAAGGAGTTTTTCATAGGAAAGTAAAGAGCCATATTAAGCTTAAGAACAAGAGAAATTAGTCCTGTATTAATTCAACCTCAAAATGACCAGAAATCGCTCCCAAAGAATGAATGAAACCCAAAATTAAAATGAATGATCATATGAAAAAGAATGATAGCAGATACTAATAGCGTATAAATGAACAAATAAATCATAAATCAAATAAAAATTAGATAGAATATCCAAGTCGAACCAAAAACGGACAAAAACTACTACATTCAGGATTTGGCCTTCTAACCCTTCCCTCTCCCCCCAACCGTAAAAGTTCTAAAACCTACTGTTTCATTTGTGCTTTACTAAAAACAAAGTATGTTGCTTTTTTTTTATATTCGTAACATTGAAAAAAAAAATCACAGGTAAGTCAAATCTTGAATTGCTGATATTTGCAAGAATTGATATCATAATATATTAAATTTTATTTATTTCCATTAGTTCTTTGTATATTAGGCTATAGTGATATATTTTAAATTTTTTGTTGATATTTTGAAAAAGTGAAGCAGACTTAAAATACACATAGTTTTCAATAAAACACAAGTGATGCAAAATGCTTTAGAACTCTTACGGCTAAGGGAGAGGGAAGGGGGCAAAAGCCAACTTTTGTTTGTAGTAATTTTTGTTTGTTTAAGTTTGACTCCGATATTCATTTTCTCACTCGCTTTAAGATTTATTTATTCATCTATATTAGCATATGTTATCCTTATGTTCGATGTAATAATTTATTTTAATTTCTCTTTGTTCTGGGTGTCGTGTGTTCCTTGATAGTAATTTTGTTTGGATTATTATACAACTTTGATTTGGCTAGTCTCAAGTTTAATATGTTTTTTTTTACTGTCATTTGAAAAACTTCTTTTCTTGAATTTTTTTTTAATTAATAGTGTAAAATATCCCCACTTTTGGATACACTAGAGTAGGCATTTTAAATTATTTAGGGCCGTTTTTTCTTCGGTCTTGGAGGTGATTTCGACCCTGGTGGCGCACTCATTAGACTTTAAAACGTTTCTGAACAAAATGATTATCTCAGAATTTCGATCCAAGCATCATTGATGTTGTGGGGAGGGGGGAGTATCAAAAAAAGGTACCGAAGGGAGGAGCCCAAGGACTTACCAAAAATGTAATGGTTCCCCATGGGAGTAATATAGGGTCGACCCCTCCTCCTAGAACCAAGGTTTTCCCAAAGTACGTATCACTAGGAAGGGGGTGTAACAATAGGGAGAATACATTTTTTTTTGCAAAAAGAAAGACCACTCCTGCATGGGAGGGAACAAAGGGGGAGCCCCAAGCCCAAACTACTTTTCACTTAGAGGGGGGGGGAAATCAAAGTTTACCAAATCAAAACCTAATATTTCAAGAATTGTTTTTAAGGCCAAGTTTGCACATAGTCTTATGGAAATTCTTTTGCAATGCCCAAAAATTCTACCGTTACTTCCAAAAATGCCGCTGATTGAAAGTAGACTGGAAATTTCTCCTCCTTGTCCCATGGAAAATTTTAAAATGCTAGCCTAAAAAAGCTTGATTTTCATTTTAGACGTCGGGTCTTATGTTTTTTTTTCTTTCAGCGGGCTTCAAGTGCTGAAGAAGGTTTTCATTTTGTTGGATCTTTGTTACCAAATTTGGGAGGCATTCCAGAAGTAACTGTTGTGACAGCAATGAAAATTGGAGATGACGAAGACGAAAATTGCCCTATTTTTGATCTTGAGACGTTATCATGTCTTCCTAGTGGTCTCACTGTGGTTGGACATAGTACTATGTCAAAGGTAAAAATTTTGGCCAAAAATGGAAGGAAGACTAAAACTATAGCATTTTGAGATAATTTTTGATTGAATTTAAGTATATGTATAACATCATAGGTTGATAGATTTTTTTTTCGTAAATTAGCTGATATTATAAGATATTAACCAAAAAATTAATAGAAGTTAAAACAATCAAGTGTGTTATTACTGTCCGAATCAAACTCCCCAAAGACTCAGAGTGTGAGAGGCACTTCATTCAAAATAAAGTAGACTGATAAAATTAAAAGTTTTGTCTACCAAATAACTTTCGATATATTTGAAGGAGATAGATATAAAAGGAAGATATAATGACTAAAATAAGGGTCTTTTTAAAATAGTAAAACCCATTTAATTGTCACAAACGGGGTCAAAAACTAAGTGTTACACTTGACAAAATGAATTTCAAAGGGTACTGAAAAAAAACTAGTGCCTTGTCAAACAGTTTGTGGCAAAGTACTGTAAGTAATGAGTGACTCGTATTAGTAGTAACCGAAATTCTTGAAAAAGAATCTTGATAACAATGTATACATCTAAAGAATTAACATGGTGATTCAAAAAATGAAAAATTTACTAAATAAAAAAAAGAAAAGAAAATAAGTTGTGAAAAAAAAACAAAACAAAAGGAAGGATAAATATGCAGGTATTTCGGTTTAGATCTCTGCTCCACCGCCCTCAGTTTTTATTGGCATATTTATCCTTCCTTACTTCACTGGCTGGAATAATCCTCGTGTTTCTTCTTAGCGACATTTTTTCATTTTGTCATGTATAGCCGTTGTGGTGTTAGAAATTATTTAATAAATTTTTGACTGTAACAAAATTTACGAACCTTCAGTTTACCATATCAGATGTTACAGAGTGTTCAACCAATTGTCTGCTACAATTCGATATTTTGTATTGTTTCAAGCTGTCTTCAAATGGACTATTCATATTTAAGCCTCAAATGAGAAAAAATCGGGTCATATAAAAATTCAAACATAAAAAAAATGATAAAAGTGAAAAAATTAAACCTATAACGAACAGAAACTAAAACGAATAAGTTTATCAGACAAAGATAGTAGGTAATTCTATGAATGATTAGATGGGACCTAAAACGAACAGAACTTAAAAGGAATAATCTGGTGAAATTTCAAAAGAACCAAAATTATCACAAATAAGAATACCGCCCCTAAACTCTCAAAACACCAACGTGTTATTAGCACTTAAATAAAAATAGTTTGCGGTACAAGCAGTGTGTTTTTTATTTGTCGTAACCTCAACAATAAAAAAATAGTATTGCACGACTGATCAAGCTCTACAAAGTGGGTCTAAAGTAGCCATTTGTGTTCAAAGGGAGGAAATGTGGGGCTAAGAAATATGTGTCTCCGACCCGCCTAAAGTTTTAGCTAATATGGAGGAGACCGAATTAAAGCTTTGAGGAAGTATTTTGGAGGGTAAGGGAACTTCAAATATTATGTTTAGGAAAAAGATAGACAAAACATTTTGTCTCCTAAATTTTGGTTCGAGAACCGTCAGTTCTTTCTTAAAAGTTTGAAACTTATATCCATAAGCTGTTGGGTTAAGCGACCCTTATACACAAGAAAAACTTGAAATAAACTTTTTGCGACTACGAATGCACCCAACATTTTTGGCATCTCGTTGAAGACGACATGTATTTTGAAGAATGTGGTTTTTATTCTTCAAATCATCGTCAACAACAATAACAAGAAAAGATTAAAAGTGACAAAAAAAGATTAAAGGCCATACCGCTCCAATATTTTATTATTTATTAATATTATTTTTTTCCCCAGAGGCACTTCGTATGGAAGTGGTCGTCGCGTAAACTTCGGACGGGTCTCATTCGATTGGAAATTGAGAGGTCTTGTGCCCTTTTTAAGGGTCAAAAGTGATTGGAAGGCAACTAACACCCCTTCCACGCCCACCATTTCCCCAAACACCTCCAATAAACGTTTTTAGATAGCCAATTTGTTCTACGTAGTTGATTTCCAAACAGAAATCAGTTTTTTGAGGAGGACCCTCCCCTACAAACTCTCAAGGCAAGGGTTGTAAGTTATGCCCTGGCGTCATATAAGCTTTTTGTAGAAAGCTTTGTTGTAGAAACTACAAAAAGGGCTCATTCGATTGGAATTTCAAAGGGATAATGCCCTTTTTAATAGTCAAAAGTGACTGAAGGGCAACTGACCCCCCTCTCACGCCCACCTCTTCCCCAAACACATCCAATAAAAAATTTGAGATAGCCATTTGTTCAACGTAGTTGAAAATTCTGGAAATTAGGTCTTTGAGGATGACCCCCCCAGAGCCCTCAGGGTAAGGGTTGTAAGTTATGCTCTGGGGGCATATGAGGTTTTTATATAAAGCCTTGTCGTAGAAACTTCAAAAAGGGCTTATTCGATTGGAAATTTAAATGGCTAGTGTCCTTTTTATTAGTCGAAAGTGATTTGAAGGCAACTAACACCCCTTCCACGCCCACCATTTCCCCAAACACATCCAATGAAAATTTTTTGATAGCCATTTTGTTCAACGGAGTTGAAAGTTCTGGAAGTTATATCTTTGAGCAGGACACTCCCCCCACAGTATTCAGGGCAAGGGTTATAAGTTATGCCCTGGGGGCATATATGGTTCTTATGGAACATGGAAGGAATGCTCGTATAAACTTCAGAGAGGGCTTATTTGATTGGAAATTGAAAGTTCTAGTTCACTGTTTAAGCGTCAAAAGATATCGGAGGGCAACTAGACCCCCCCCCCTACGCCCCCTCTTCCCAAATGCATCCGATATAAATTTTTAAATAGCTTTTAAGTTAAAAATTATTCAAAAGTCAGATAACAAAACGTCGGTGTCGACAAAACCCCCCAGAGCCCGGGGGCAGGCGTTGTAAATTATGCCCTGGGGCAGTTATGGTTCTTATGAAAGGGATGCTCGTATAAACTTCAGAGAGGGCTCATTTGATTGGAAATTGAAAGTTCAAGCTCACTTTTTAATAGTCAAAAGAGATCCGAGGGCAGCTAGCCCCCCTCCACGCCTTCTTCTTCCAAACCCATCTGATGAGACTTTTGAGAGAGATATTTTTGTTAAAAATTGGTCAAAGGTCGGATAAGAAAAACTTCGATGTCAATACAACCCCCCAGGTCCCGAGGGAAGGCGTTCTAAGTTATGCCCTAAAAGCATGTATTGTTCTTTTGAAAGGGATGCTTGTATAAACTTCATAGAGGGCTTATCTGATTGGAAATTGAAAGTTCTAGTTCACTTTTTAAAAGTCAAGAGACTTAAGGGCAACTAACCCCCCCCCCCCATGCCCTTTTTTCCCAAACCCATGAGTTAAAAATTTTGTGATAGCCAGTTTTTTGAAAATAGTTCAAGAATTAGATACGAAAACTCTGGTGTCAACACAACCCCCAGGGCCCGGGGGTAGGCGTTGTAAGTGTAGTCCTGTGGACGAATATGGTTCTTATGGAAGGGATGTTCGTATAAACCTCAAAGAGGGCTCATTTGATTTGAAATTGAAAGTTCTAGTTCACTTTTTAGAAGTCAAAAGATATCCGAGGGCAACTAGCCCCCCCCCCCGGCACACCCTTTTTTCCCCAAGCCCATCCGATAAAATTTTTAAAATAACCATTTTATTAAAAATAGTTCAAAGGTCAGATGAGAAAAACCCCCGTGTCGACGCAACCCCTCAGGGCCCGGAGGCAGGCGTTGTAAGTAATGCTCTTGGGGTATATATAGTTCTTATGGAAGGGATGCTCATTTAAACTTCGGAGAGGGCTCATTTTATTGGAAATTGAAAGTTCTTGTTCACTTTTTAAGATTCAAAAGATATCGGAAGGTAACTAGCCCCCCCCCATCCACGCTGTAAAAGTATCAGACACAAATTGTAAGATAGAAATTTTGTTAAAAATAGTTCAAAGTTCGGATAACAAAAAACTCTGGAGTGGAAGCAGCCCCCTATTGTCGGAGTATAGGCATTGTAAGTTATGCTTTGGGGGCATATATGGTTGTTATGGAAGGGATACTCGTATAAACTTCATAGAGGGCTCATTTGATTGGAGATTGAAAGTTATAATTCACTTTTTAAGAGTCAAAAGTGATCGGAGAGCAGCCAGCCTCCCCCCACGCTCCATTTATTTTTTTCCCAGGAGCACTTCATATAGAAGGGGTGGTCGTATAAACTTCAAAGGGGGATCATTCGATTGGAAATCGAGAGTTCTAGTGCCCTTTTAAGAATCAAAAGTGATTGGAGGGCAACTAGCCCCTCCCCCTCTAGCCCTTTCCCCCCTAATGAATCTGATAAAAAAATTGAGGTAGTCATTTTGTTAAAAATAGTTCAAAGATTATAGAACGAAAACTCCTTTACGTATGACCATTTCGTTAAAAATAGTTCAAAGGTCAGATAAGAAAAACTCCTGTGTCAACCCAACCCTCCAGGGCCCGGGGCAGGCGTTGTAAGTATTGCTCTGGGGGCATATATGGCTCTTAAGGAAGGTATGGTCGTAAAAACTTCGGAGAGGGCTCATTTGATTGGAAATTGATAGTTCTATTCCATTTTTAAAGAGTCAATATATATCGGAGGGCAACTAGCCCCCCTCCCCCCTGCATGCCCTTTTTTCTTCAAACCCATCCGATAAGAACATTTAGATAGCCATTTCTGAAAAAATAGTTCAAAGATCATATAATGAAAACTCCGGGGTCAATACAACCCCCCTGGGCCCGGAGGCAGGAGTTGTAAGTAATGCTCTGGGTGCATATATAGTTCTTATGGAAGGGATGGTCATATAAACTTCGGAGAGGGCTCATATGATTGGAAATTGAAAGTTCTCGGTCATTTTTTAAGAGTCAAGAGAGATCGGAGGGTGACTAACCCTTCCCCCCCCCTCCACGCCCTATTTCCCTCAAACCCATCCAATAAGAAGTTTGAAAGGGCCATTTTTTCAAAATGGTTCAAAAATCATAAAACGAAAACTCCGGGGTCGACACAATCCTTCGGGGTTGACACAATCCTGGGGGGCATATACAGCTGTTGAGAAAGAGATGCTCGTATAAACTTCAGAGAGGGTTGATGTGATTGGAAATTGAAAGTTCTAGTTCAGTTTTTGAGAGTCAAAACAGATCAGAGGGCAACTATCCCCCGAACATGCCCATTTCCCCCCGAATGCATCCGATAAAATTTTGAGATAGCCATTTTGTTAAAAATAGTTCAAAGGTCAGATAAAAAAAAACTCCGGTGTCGACACAACTACAAAGGGCTCGGGGGCAGGCGTTGCAAGTTATGCCCTGGGGGCATTTATGGTTCTTATGGAAAGGATGCTCGTGTAAACTTCAGAGAGGGCTGATTTGAATTTAGGTTGAAAGCTCCAGTTCAATTTTTAAGAATCAAAAGAGGTCAGAGGGCCCCTAGCCCCCACGCCCTTTTTTCCCCAAACCAATCCGATACAAATTTTGAGATAGCCTTTTTTTAAAATAGTTCAAAGGTCAGATAACAAAAACTCCGGTGTTAACACACCTCCCCTGGGCGTGGGGGGCAGGTATTGTAAGCTATGTCCTGATGAAAGGGATGCTCGTATAAACTTCAGAGAGGGCTCATTTGAATGGAAAATAAAAGTTCTAGTTCATGTTCTCAGAGTAAAAAAAGGTCGGAGGGCAACTAGCACTTCCCACCCTCCACGTCTTTGGGCTTATCGGATGGGTAAACCCATCTGATATAAATTTCTGGTGACTACTTTGTTAAAAAATAGTTCAAACATCAGACATTAAAACTCCGGGGTCGACACAAACCCCCAGGGCCCAGGGACAGGCGTTGTAAGTTTTACTCTGGGAGTATACATGGTTCTTATTGAAGGCATGCTCGTATCAACATTAGAGAGGGCTCATTAGATTGAAAATAAAAAGTTCTAGTTCACTTTTAAAGAGTCAAAAGAGACCGAAGGGCATTTACCTCTCCCACGCCCTCTTTTCCCCAAACCCATCCAATAAAAATTTGAGATTTTTAGTCATTTTGTTAAAAATAGTTCAAAGATCAGATAATAAAAACTCTGAGGTAGACACAAACCCTTTTTTTCACTTTGATGTCGTTACTTTGATACCAGTTCTGATACTTTGATGAATATTTGATTTTTTTTAAAGTTTGATTTTGAAATAAGGAATTGTTAATAACTTAAAACTTTTTGCAATCAAAAACGAACAAAAATTTATTTAAAAAAACTTTCCGAAAAACAAGTTTTTCAAAGCAAAGTAAATGCCATTTTAAACTTGAGCTCAGCAGATACAAATACATGTTAAAATTCAAACTCAAAATGGCCAGAAATTACTATTAAAGAATAAATGAAACCTATAACGAACAGAAATTAAATAAACAATCATAGCAAAAAACATACAACAAGTAATAATATAAATGATTAAATAGATCTTAAAGCGAGCAATGCTTAGATTGAATATGAAAAGCAAGATTAAAACGAACAAAAATATTTGCTATTGAAACATAGATGAAACTTAAAGCGAACAGAAATTAAATAAACGATCAGTTCACTCAAACATACAGAAGATATTAATGTAAGTGAATAAATAAATCTTAAAACAAGTGAAACTTAAATTGAATATGTAAATCAAGCTTGAAACGAACAAAAATAACTACAAATAAGAGTTTGTGTACCGCCTCCTTCTCTCACAGTAAAAGTCAAAAACCTACTGCGTCATTGGCGCTTCACTGAAAAATTTATGCGTCTTGAACAGTCTTGGAAAGTATAAACAACATCAAGTTGAATATTTGATGTAGAATGATATTAATTGTTGAAAGATCCATCAGTTCAAGAATTTATTTCACTCTAATTGTATTTTTATTTTCAATGCTGCAAGAACTGGAAAAGAAAATATTTGTAATATAAATCGTTTTCAGTGAAGTTCCAATGACGCAGTAGGCTTTTGGTTTTTATAGTTAAGGAAGGGGGCAGTATCCAAACTCTTGTTTGTAGTGAAACTATATTCGTCTTGAAAAATTTTAGAGAGAACTAATAAATTAAACTGAATATTTGATGCATGATGGTCATGAGTTCAAAATTTCACTATAATTTTGGTTCATTTTCAATATTAAGTACAGAAGAAAATATTTTTAATAAAATTGGTTTTCAGTAAAGCGCCAATGACGCATTAGGTTTTTGACTTTTACAGTGAGAGAAGGAGGTGTACCCAAACTCTTGTTTCTAGTGATTTTTGTTCGTTTGAACAGATGTTAAAGAACAGACTATAGCCAATAGTAACTGAAAGCCAAAAGCAACTCTGAAGTTATCGGGGAACTGGAACATCATAGAGTGCTGTTTAATCTGGGTTGCGATGGAAGCTAAAAAATGTGATAGCCCATAACTCCTGGAAATAGTGACAGATGAAAACAAGAAGTACACTATTAGAATCACCTTGTACAAAACCCCTATATAGGCAACCTATGGTCTCTTGGCTTCAATAACGAGGAATATCTATCGGCTTGAAAAACAAGAAAAGTAGCTGCAACCACTACACTCAGCATCGACAACATCTTTGTTTTGTTTCTTTTCCTCAGATAGCGGAGCACTGGATCATTGTAGAGAGCCGTTTAATGGCTGATTTTGAAGCCAGTTGATATAGTTAAAAACTTTTGTAATTAAAAACAATAATTTTAAAATAAAATCAATTTTTTACGAAAAACTGTATTTTTCTATAACACTGTGGTAGCTTATGTTATTAAAATCAGGAATTTGTCACATCTACGTGCTTTTGTAATCACATCCATTACTAAAAAATGTGACAGCCCATAACTCCTGAAAATAGTGTCAGATCAAAACAAGAAGTATACTATTGGAACATTCTTTTGCGAAACCCCTATGTAGGAATTATTACATAAACGATTGACGTGGTTCATTATAAATTATATTATAATAAAGTACGAACTCTTGCCTATACTAATGCATAAATGATCGAAATAGTTCATTATAAATGGGAAGTATGTAATCCGGGTTGCAGCGGTAGATAGCAACATAGTAATAGACGATCACGTCCAATGTTAAGAAATATAAAAACCAATAGTTCCTAAAATAAAATAAAGAACGACCCCTTGCCTATACTAAAGTTTATACGCCACTTAATTATAGTATAGGTTAGTAATTCAACAGTTAGCTTGGCACTGGAACACCGTAGAGAGTTGTTCAATGGTTCATTTCAAAGAAAATTAATGGGGTTAAAAACTTCTTGTAATTGAAATAAATTATTTTTATTACATTAAGAAATTTTAATTATGTTTCTTAATTTCATTAAAAGACAATCATTGGAATAACAAACAATTGCATACATTGGAATTAGTTAGCTACTTGATTATTTGAGGTTCGTCTCTTACTATTTCAAAGAAGAAAAGGCCGTAGGCTTTTTCCTGTTTGTAGTCAGTTTATTATCCGGGTTGCAGTGGTAGCTAGCAACTTACATAAAGGACCGATATTGTTCATCATAAATGGTATTTGTCAATTAGGTTTTTTTTATATATTCCGGGTTACAGCGGTAGCTAGTAACCTAGTAAGAGACGATCACGCCCCATAGTAAAAACTAAAGTAACCTATAAATCCTGAGAAAGATTCAGATTAAAATTACATTAAAAAACAAACTGTAGTCCATAGTAACTGAAGTATGATAGCACTTCACATAAGTAAATACATTCTTAGACCACACTGGCTATACATGACAAACGAAACTCAGAGAAGAGAGAAAGTAACAAAATGAAAAATAAAATCAAAAAGGGTGAAAAAACGAGGATTTTGTCAGCCAGCTAACCATGAAGAAGACAGAATATAAGCAAATATTTCGACAAGGACCTCCGCCAAGTCGTCATCAGTGCGAAACAAAAACAAAAAAGACAAGAAAAAAAAAACGAGAATCTAACCCTTCGAAGTTTCCTGTACAAAGACAGAATAGACACTGAATAAAAAACCAGGCAGGAATCAATGAAAATTAAATTTACCAAGATGATTGTGTAAGGATCTTTCGTCTTGCATTAATTTTGGATGGTCTACAATTTCGGTTTTCATTAGACATGCAAATAGGTTCTTTTAAGTTTTTTCGGGTTTAAATATTGATTGAGTCCTTCAAGATTAAACTGTCGTAAATTGGGCTTAATGAAATATCTCCAGTATCTCTATTTATTGCTAAATTTTGGTTCATATATTTTTTTATTTCAATTACCTCCTTAAAAGTTTGTGGTACGCCATTAACAGTTGATATTAAAGTTGCCTCGTCAAACAGAACTAGATGGGTCGGGTTTACGAAAATATGCGAAGCCAATGCCGAATCAAAGTTGTCATTGTTATTTTTTAATCTCAGGGACTTATCTATTGAAATTTTGTGCTCATGCAAACGTTCACCTAGTTGTTGATGGGTTCTACCAATGTAAAATTTTCCACAAGAACACGGGATTCTGTAGACACCACTACCCAGTACAGGGTCTGTTTTATCCTTTCCTGAGTTAAAAAAATGTTCAACCTTTTGTTCGGTTCTGAAAGAAACAGAGAGATTATGTTTATTTAAAATTTTTCTAAGTCTATCGCCAAGTTTCGGGATGTATGGTAAAACGATGAAAGTTTTTTTCTCAACTGCCGGTGTAACTGAATCAAGGTGGGCAAGCTCCCTATTTTGTTCTTTTATCTTTTTTAATCGTCTATCTATCATATTTTCAATGAGTTTGATTGGGTAACCATTGCAAAAAAGAATATCCTTGACATAATTTAGTTCAGAATTTATATGATTACGGGAACAAATTTTTAAAACTCTGTCGACTAAAGAGATTATTACTCCTCTTTTTACAGAAGGAGGGTGATGGGAAGAGAAATGTAGATATCCGTCATTATGAGTCGGCTTTCTATATATAGAAAATTCAAGACCAGGATTAGTTTTTATAATCAAAACATCCAAGAAAGGCAGCTTACCTGAATCTTCGAGGTCCATTGTGAACTGGAGATTCGAATCATAATAGTTAATATGAGCCAAAAAATCTCTGAGAGATTCTTGTCCATGTTCTCAAATAGAAACGATATCATCAACGAAACGAAATCAGATGGAGTTTATTAACTGTAAACTATTAAAATCAGACTGTTCTAAGAAATTCAAGTAAAAATTTGTAAAAAGAGGAGACAAGATAGTGCCCATGGATAAGCCCATTATATGAAGAAAAAATTTGTTTCGGAATTTAAAATACGAGGAGTACTTGTTGCAAAGATGGACAAGGGTCATTATTGTATCAATTTCCAAAGTTTTGTAATCCAACCAAGCTGAATTTTCCTCTAATTTTCTTTGTAAAGCCTGCTCACATTTATGAACATCGCATGAAGTGTACATAAAAACTGCATCAAAACTAGATAAAACGGTATTTGCTGTTGTACTTTGATTTTTTAACTTCTCAACAAGATTTATGGAGTTTTTAATACAGGATTTATGTGTGCTTAAAAGAGGCTTAAAAATGGTGGCTAAGAAACTTCCTATACCCGTAGCTGGAGAACTATAACATGCTACAATTGGACGTAACGGGATATCTTTCTTATGGATTTTAGGCAGACCATAAAACTTAGGGGCTGAACAGCCTTTGGGATAAAATTTTCTGTACATTTGAGGGGTAATTAGTCTAGTATCTTTTAAAATTCCTAGTTCATTTCTCAACTTCTGTGTGTATTTGTCCGTGGGATCAAAATTTATTTCTTTGTAAACATGATTGTCCATTAAAAGTGTGTTAACTTTTAATTAATAGTCTGCAAAATTCATAATTAAAAATGTGTTTCCTTTGTCCGCTTTCTTAATTACTGTGTTTTTGTCTTTTTTTATATTTCGGAGGATTTTAATTTCTTCCTTTGATTGAGTTGAAAGTGACAAAGATGGCCTATAATCAAAAAGAGTCTTTACAATGTCACCTCTGGGTAGGTCTGTATTTTCGATTTCACAATGAGAGATCAAAATAGCAGAATCCATGCCCGTAATAACTTCTGATGTATTTACGTGTGTTACAGCAAATGTAAATTTTGATACTTTTGAAAGAATATATAGTTCCTCTGATGTGAAAACCTTAGAGGATAGAATTGCCAAGGGAGGGCCAGGACAAAATCAAGGAAGAAAAATCCTTGTTTGTTGAAACTGTTTAAATTCCATTGTTGAAAATTTTTCCGATAAATGAGTGTTGGCTCAATTTACAATATGTCTGAAAGACCTATGTGAGATTTGTAAAATCTGGTGAAAATCATGAGGGGACAAAATCTGATATAATAAGGATTTTAAATTAAGTATTTTATTACTAAGAACGTATCTTCTGGATCTCTGGTCTTTTAAAATATGTGTTAAAGTTTTGAAAACCATTCTCTGAATAAATGGGCCTTCAGAAAGTGTGCCTAAATGTAGGTTGAAACGTAAAGAAGGTGGAAGAATTCGATGTCTTTTACAAGTTTCTAAAAAATTAAACTGACAAATAAGATTTGCATGTTTCTTAACACAATTTAAAAAATCTAAAACAATATTTGTCCAGTGCTCCCCGTGAGCTTGACGAAAATACATTCTTATACCACACTGGCTATACATGACCAACGAAACTCAGAGAAGAGAGAAAGTAACAAAATGAAAAATAAAGTGAAAAAGGGTGAAAAAAGGAAGATTTTGTCAGCCAGCGAACCATGAAGAAGACAAAATATAAGCAAATATTTCGACAAGGACCTCCGCCAAGTCGTCCTCAGTGCTAAACAAAAAAAAAAAGAGAAAAAAAAAAACGAGAATCTAACCTTTTGAAGTTTCCTGTACAAAGACAGAATAGACACTGAATAAAAAACCAGGCAGGAATCAATGAAAATGAAATTTACCAAGATGATTGTGTAAGGATCTTTCGTCTTGCATTAATTTTGGCTGGTCTACAATTTCGGTTTTCATTAGATATGCAAATAGGTTCTTTTAAGTTTTTTCGGGTTTAAATATTGATTGAGTCCTTCAAGATTAAACTGTCGTAAATTGGGCTTAATGAAATATCTCCAGTATCTCTATTTATTGCTAAATTTTGGTTCATATATTTTTTTATCTCAATTACCTCCTTAAAAGTTTGTGGTACGGCATTAACAGTTGATATTAAAGTTGCCTCGTCAAACAGAACTAGATGGGTCGGGTTTACGAAAATATGCGAAGCCAATGCCGAATCAAAGTTGTCATTGTTATTTTTTAATCTCAGGGACTTGTCTATTGAAATTTTGTACTCATGCAAACGTTCACCTAGTTGTTGATGGGTTCTACAAATGTAAAATTTTCCACAAGAACACGGGATTCTGTAGACACCACTACCCAGTACAGGGTCTGTTTTATCCTTTCCTGAGTTAAAAAAATGTTCAACCTTTTGTTCGGTTCTGAAAGAAACAGAGAGATTATGTTTATTTAAAATTTTTCTAAGTCTATCGCCAAGTTTCGGGATGTATGGTAAAACGATGAAAGTTTTTTTCTCAATTGCCGGTGTAACTGAATCAAGGTGGGCAAGCTCCCTATTTTGTTCTTTTATCTTTTTTAATCGTCTATCTATTATATTTTCAATGAGTTTGATTGGGTAACCATTGCAAAAAAGAATATCCTTGACATAATTTAGTTCAGAATTTATATGATTACGGGAACAAATTTTTAAAACTCTGTCGACTAAAGAGATTTTTACCCCTCTTTTTACAGAAGGAGGGTGATGGGAAGAGAAATGTAGATATCGATCATTATGAGTCGGTTTTCTATATATAGAAAATTCAAGACCAGGATTAGTTTTTATAATCAAAACATCTAAGAAAGGCAGCTTACCTGAATCTTCGAGTTCCATTGTGAACTGGAGATTCGAATCAAAAGAATTCAAATGTGCCAAAAAAATCTCTTAGAGAGTCTTGTCCATGTTCCCAAATAGAAACGATATCATCAACAAAACGAAACCAGATGGAGTGTTTTAAGTGGAAACTATTCAAAGCAGACTGTTCTATGAAATCCATGTAAAAATTTGCCAAAAAAGGAGACAAGATAGTGCCCATGGATAAGCCCATTATTTGAAGAAAAATTTGTTTCGGAATTTAAAATACGAGGAGTATTTGTTGCAAAGACGGACAAGGGTCATTATTGTATCAATTTCCAAAGTTTTGTAATCCGACCAAGCTGAATTTTCCTCTAATTATCTTTGTAAAGCCTGCTCACACTTATGAACATCGCATGAAGTGTACATAGAAACTGCATCGAAACTAGATAAAACGGTATTTGCTGTTGTACTTTGATTTTTTAACTTCTCAACAAGATCTATGGAGTTTTTAATATAGGATTTCTGTGTGCTTAAAAGAGGCTTAAAAATGGTGGCTAAGAAACTTCCTATACCCGTAGCTGGAGAACTATAACATGCTACAATTGGACGTAACGGGATATCTTTCTTATGGATTTTAGGCAGACCATAAAACTTAGGGGCTGAACAGCCTTTGGGATAAAATTTTCTGTACATTTGAGGGGTAATTTGTCTAATATCTTTTAAAAGTCCTAGTACATTTCTCAAATTCTGTGTGTATTTGTCCGTGGGATCAAAATTTATTTCTTTGTCAATATTTTTATCCATTAAAAGGGTGTTAACTTTTAATTCATAATATTCAGAATTCATAATTACAACTGTGTTTCCCTTGTCCGCTTTCGTAATTACTGTGTTTTTGTCTTTTTTTAAATTTCGGGTGGTTTGAATTTCGTTCTTTGATTGAGTTGAAAGCGACAAAGATGGACTTCAATCAAGAATACTCTTTACACTTTCACCTCTGAGCAGCTCTGGATTTTCGACTTCACCGTGAGAGCTCAAAGTAGCAGACTCCACGCCCGTAATAATTTCTGCAGTATTTACGTGTGTTTGAGCCATTGCAAATTTTGGTCCTTTTGAAAGAATACTTAGCTCCTTGGATGTAAATACCTTAGAGGATAAATTTTCCAAAGGAGGACCAGGACAAAATCTAGGAAGGAAAATCCGTGTTTGTTGAAACTGTTGAAATTCCAGTTTTGAGAATTTTTCCGATAAACGAGTTGTTGCTAAATGGAATATGTGTCTGAAAGACCTATGTGAGATTTGTAAAATCTGGTGAAAATCATGAGGGGACAAAATCTGATATAATAAGGATTTTAAATTAAGTATTTTATTACTAAGGACATATCTTCTTGATCTATTGTCTTTTAAAATATGTGTTAAAGTTTTGAAACCCATTCTCTGAATAAATGGGCCTTCAGAAAGTGTGCGTAAATGTAGGTTGAAACGTAAAGAAGGTGGAAGAATTCGATGTCTTTTACAAGTTTCTAAGAAATTAAACTGACAAATAAGATTTGCATGTTTCTTAACACAATTTAAAAAATCTAAAACAATATTGGTCCAGTGCTCCCATACATCCATACATCCCGAAACTTGGCGATAGACTTAGAAAAATTTTAAATAAACATAATCTCTCTGTTTCTTTCAGAACCGAACAAAAGGTTGAACATTTTTTTAACTCAGGAAAGGATAAAAAAGACCCTGTACTGGGTAGTGGTGTCTACAGAATACCGTGTTCTTGTGGAAAATTTTACATTGGTAGAACCCATCAACAACTAGGTGAACGTTTGCATGAGCACAAAATTTCAATAGACAAGTCCCTGAGATTAAAAAATAACAATGACAACTTTGATTCGGCATTGGCTTCGCATATTTTCGTAAACCCGACCCATCTAGTTCTGTTTGACGAGGCAACCTTAATATCAACTGTTAATGGCGTACCACAAACTGTTAAGGAGGTAATTGAGATAAAAAAATATATGAACCAAAATTTAGCAATAAATAGAGATACTGGAGATATTTCATTAAGCCCAATTTACGACAGTTTAATCTTGAAGGACTCAATCAATATTTAAACCCGAAAAAACTTAAAAGAACCTATTAGCATATATAATGAAAACCGAAATTGTAGACCAGCCAAAATTAATGCAAGACGAAAGATCCTTACACAATCATCTTGGTAAATTTCATTTTCATTGATTCCTGCCTGGTTTTTTATTCAGTGTCTATTCTGTCTTTGTACAGGAAACTTCGAAAGGTTGGATTGTCGTTTTTTTTTTTCTTCTCTTTTTTGTTTTTTGTTTAGCACTGAGGACGACTTGGCGGAGGTCCTTGTCGAAATATTTGCTTATATTTTGTCTTCTTCATGGTTCGCTGGCTGACAAAATCCTCGTTTTTTCACCCTTTTTGATTTTATTTTTCATTTTGTTACTTTCTCTCTTCTCTAAGTTTCGTTTGTCACTTCACATAAGTATTCCAAAATCCAGTTTGCAGCCAAAATCCGGTTAATCAGTTTATTATCCGGGTTGCACCGGTAGCTAGCAACTTACATAAAGGACCGATATAGTTCATCATAAATGGTATTTGTCAATTAGTTTTTTTTATATAATCCGGGTTACAGCGGTAGCTAGCAACATAGTAAGAGACGATCACGCCTCATAGTAAAAACTATTACAGTAAAAAACAAACTTCAAGCCCACAGTAACTAAAATAAGATTATAATTTCATGTTAAAGATTGATCAATGATGTCATGATCGTAGGTTGTAGCCAGGTCGTCTCCTGCTATTCCAATTAAGAAAACGCCATTGGCTTTTTCCTGTTTGTAATACATTAGTATAATAAATTAGAACCGCCATGTCTGAAACCTCTGTATAGGAAACTTTCTGTCATTTGGCTTGAATATCCGGGTTGCAGCGGTAGCTAGCAACCTAGTAAGAGACGATCACGTCCAATATTAAGAAATATAAAAACCCATAGCTCCTAAAAAAGGGGTCAGATCAAAACAAAAAGTACACCATTAGAACCGCCTTGTCCGAACCCCTGTATAGGAAACTTTCTGTCCCTTGGCTTGAACAGCAAGGGAAATATATTGGCCTGAAAATCAAGAAAAGTGGCAGCTACTACAACATTCTGCCTAAACGGCATATTTTTTTCTTTTTTCTTTTTTTTTATATTAAACGACAAACTACGACCAATAAAAATTAAAGTATTTAAATAAACAATTACATACATGATGATACACCAAACACTTATCTTTCCACAAGGTAATATATGAAAAATATCTTTTGAAAATTTATTTTCCTGGTTAGTCGTTTTAGTAGTTTCATGGTTGCAGCTGCAATCATTTTATATTAAGGATCGGTTATAGTTACTTTTACATAAAGGATCACTATAGATTTACAGTAAAGAAATACCATGGCACAAAGTAATCCGAGTTGCAGCTGTAGCTAGCAACCTAGTCTAGTAAAAGACGATGAAAATTGCAATAATGTTTTTAGGGTTTTTGTAATCCGGTTCTCGTTTAGAACCGTTTTACCAATACAAAGCTGTACTCAATTGTGTGCACTATGGTTGGCCGTAAAAGAGACACCATTTAACAGCAACATTGCCTTATTAATCGCCTTCGTCTAATGCTTATTATTTGAGAAGATACGCGCAAATAATGCAAGAACAATGCAAAAGGGATTTGGCAAGATGAACTCATTGCAATTAAAAAATCCTATTACGCCAGTAATCAAACTTGCTTTTGGAATTCACCGTTATTAAATACAAGCTTGTAATCAATCTCTCCAGTAAATGGACCACCGTTCATCCCCTATGTTCCTTTAATGAAGAAAGGCCGAAGTACAGATTCAAATGGTAATTTTGGAACAGAGTTACCTATACTTTTCTCCGGAAAAAATTCCTTACCCCACGACGCATTTAAATATTGAATTTTATCAACAGATTGAGGGTACAATATCAAAGTGGGCGTAATCTTTTGTTTTTTGCTGTTGTGTGTTTTGATCATTATCAAAAAGCTGATGCTTGAACATAAGATGAATCTCGGTGCTGTTCAGTGTATTGAATACACAAAGTTTTTGTTTGTGCCAGTCAGTTTTTTCCCAAATGCAGCGTTTGAATTTTGTAAAAGTTGTTTTTCTGTTTGTGAATAAAGAAGCCTAAACCACTGTTGGCCAAAATATTTCATAATTTGCTGACTTAATTTAATAAAATAAAAACTTTAATCCGTAGCAACAGCGAACATAAATGAAGTTCTTTGTTTTGGTCCATTGTGCTATTATTTTTTTTTTCTTTTTTAAATAATCCTGCTTCTCCGAAAATGTCCTTTCGAAATGATAACCCAAAGTAAATGATTCAATTTTGTGTCATTATATTCTGAGGTCCACATATTGAACATTGCTTTTTTGAACTTCAACTTTAAATCTAAAACCTTCCAAATGCTTACTATGCAGCTGGAAAGGGTGAGTTATAGTATTTATAATTGAATGCAGTAGTTTTTTATTTGAAAAAAAAAAAATTAGAACACTTAAAAAGCAACGAATCACCATCGCCTAGGAAAGATTTAATGGTATATGCTTATATTTTAGGAAGGAGTTCCTGATCAAATCGATAAGGCTCTTATCTTGAAGAACGAAGCTGAGTATACAGAACATCATTTGAAAAAGGACGCAGTCAACCAACCTGGTAATTATGAAATTGCTCCGAACAACCTACTTCTCGTCCGAGTTCAAGGAAAATACCCTGTTTGCCTTTTTGCGTCTTTTTTGAGGAGCTATGACCTTGAAGACCTGAAGCCTTTTGATGTATCTGACTTTGCATTTCATCTGAAGAAATCTAAATGCTATATTTTGAAAAATAATATAGTAACTCCTAGTAGCTGTACTACTTTTGGTGATTTACTAAAACTAGTAGACAAGAATGAAGTTTTGTCCCAGGGAAGAAGACACAGAGAGGTAAAATTTTAGTGTACAAAACTGATAACCCTGAGTTTATAGAGCTTAATTTCTTCTCTATTGTAAAATGGCGCCCTTATAATGCCTGTGCCAAAGTGGCTTAATTAGAAATCTGTATTAAAGATTAAAACTAAATCAAAAAGTAAACTTCTGTAAAGGTGTTCCTTAGGTTTTACACAGAAAATAAGGTAGCTTTCACAAAGAAAATATTTTTTAAGAAATTTAGATTTCATGGATTTTGAAACGGAAATTTTTCAACTGCTTATCCAAATTATTTCAATGGAGCCGGTGAATAATCATGATATACGAAGTCGTGAAAAGAAAATACATGTCAGTTGCAAATCGCCCGTAATAGGGTACCACGGATAGCGGTAGAAAATCAGGGGAAGACCAGAAGTTAAAGCGGATGTAGGATAGAATCACAATTAACTCCGTAAAATGATTGAGGATGGACAACAATATTCTCTCTCTCTCTCTCTCTCTCTCTCTCTCTCTCTCTCTCCCCCTCTCTCTCTCTCTCTCTATATATATCTCTCTCTCTCTCTATCTATCTACCTATCTCTATCTTCCATTCTCTCTTTCCCTCTCTCTCTCCCTCGCTCTCTTTATCTCTCTGTCTCTTGATTATATAATGTTAACCCAACTTTTTGTTTGCAGATATCAGCCAATTTCGAGTTTATGGCCAACGTTAGTTGTTCAAGTTTAAAATCGGAATTGCCTAACTCTTTCGATTCTGACCAGTGGAAGACACAATTGCCTTCCCCAACAATTCTGTACAAATCAGGTTAGATGCCTCTAAATCTTTGCATCTTCCCTTTATTTAAGTAATTTCAGCGAAATATTTTCTTTTAGCATACTTTCTAGGCAGGCACTTACAGACGATTGGACGGGGGGGGGGGCGCTTGCTCACGCCCGTGTCGTGGTTCCAGAAAAATTTAGGTTTTTAACTTGACTCTTTTTTTTATATTTCCCATGTAATGTAAATATTTCTATAGTCCCCCCCCCTTCCCTAACCAAAATTCTGTGTACAAGTCTGCTCTAACTGGGTAGGGATCGACTTATTTCTGATGATGGTAGGAAAGGACCATATGGAAGCAAATTTGTTTTTTTAGTGCAAATCATTTAACGCTTGAAGTATTGTTATATTTTTCTCTATCATCTTTGCCTTTCTTTATCGATGGAAAAACGCCAAAATAAAATAGACTTCACCAAAATAAACTTAATCCAAACGTCGCTAGTCCTTACCTGGATATGCCACCGGTTTTAAAGAGAATTAAGCAAATTGTGGATGATCAAAACTATTTTGAAAGTATCAATTTGGATAAGGCTGTATATCCCTGCCTTCTGCTGTTTCTTTTTTGATAAAAGTACACTTTTCTATAAACAAGGAATTATATAGTTTGCTGAAAGATGTCAAGAGTAGACTGACCGAAATGAGCCATATATCATTTCTTGATCTTTCATCTATGTAGACACTTAAACACAGACAAAATTCGGTCGTGACTTTTCTGATAATTACAAATTTTTGAATAGTGTGATTAAACCAGATAATTTAATGCTTTGTTTTTCTTTGTATTTAAATACAAAACGTCCCATCAGAGTCAGCTCATTAATGTTTACTTAGAAAATACCCATGGGTCTCCTGTGTACTATTGTTTTGCCTGCCCTTTCTTATGAAAGGAGTAGCTTTTGAAGTCTGGGAGAGGGCTCAATTTTGCAAAAATTGAAGTTCTAGTGCACTTTTAAAGGGCCAATATTCATTGGAAGCAACCAGGCCACCCCCCCCCTACAGTGTTCTTTTTGTTCTCGGACACTCGAGTAATCCCCATGTCATCGGAGTAAAATTTTCTGATAACCATCAGAATAGTCAAAAGGTCAAATAAATATTCCTCAGGAAATGGCATGATTGAGGCAGCCCCGGATGCAAGGGTCCTAAGTTTGTGTAATTAGGCATCTCTCACAGGAAGATTTTAAGGGAGAAAAGCCCGAAATTTTTGTCTTGGCTGTGTGATTGGTTTGAACTCTCAGGGCTGATTCCTTGGGATAAGGGAACCCAATATTGGCTTGGGGGAGGTGATAGGGTGCTAGCGGGGTCGAAAATAGTCAGAAAAACTATCCACCCTATATCATTTTTGAACTTATAAAGTCCCTGACCAAGGACCCTAATGCAGAAACAATTTTTTGGTTGAGGACACTGGCCTTCAAAGAAATGGGCAAAAATTTTACCACGATCTGTATGAAACGCATCCATAAGCTCTTGGGTGCACAAAGACAAAATTAAAATAAAGAAAATATTAGCTCACCCAAAAAATGGGAGCTGAGAAGTCCCAAAAACTTATTTTCTGAACAGCAAACTAAGCATGTTGTAGGTTTTTCAAAGCGGAATCATGCAAGGAATTTAAACATGTTTGATAGGAGGTACAGTTTGGGCCTGTGACCCCAACCTCCAGCGCCCCATTTGCCTGGGACGCCCCCATGTTCCTCTTAGGGTATCGCAGCAAAATTTTGAGATAATGATTTTGCCCAAAATAGTTGAACTATCCAGTAAATATGATATTGAGGATGAAAGGACCCACGCAACCTCTAGGACAAGGGGCCTATATTATGTAAATTAGCTATTTTCTAGAGATAAGATTTAGGACGATACAGGCATGCTGTGTCTTAATTGAACCGGAATCATCCAAGGGTTTTTGACGTTGGAATGCGGCCACACCCTCCCTTGGCTTCCTAACTTAGGCGGTAACCAAAAGAAATTTAGTAAAAAAAAAAGTTTTTCTTATCGTTCAGCAGCTGGGCTTGGCTACAGAAATTGGTTTCAGACATTAATTCGGCCAAAGAGGCCTAAATGCTTGAACTTCTGATTTTGGATTGGCTGGAAACGTATAGGATTAGAAACTAAAAGCCCAGACCGAAATGAGTTACCGGGCTCAAAATATTTTCGGTCAGCCCAGACCA
>NC_142795.1:53597824-53632441 GCF_049724085.1 Artemia sp. Qi Xiang Cuo
GAACTATTTCGGCGAAACGGTTAGAGACATTTTAAAACATGATTTTAGGAAAGATTTTAGAAGAGAATTTAATGGTGAAACTCTGTGATCGTTATAATACACAAGTTTCATTTGAACAGTGTTGTGAGGTCCTCTAACCCAACCCCAAAGGGTTCCAATCCTCCTACCCCAACCCCGAAGGAAGCCCCCGGTCCCCAAAGGTCCCCCCGAGCTCCCAAAGGACCACCGGCCCTCAAGGGACCCACAGACCCTCAAAGGCTCTCCCAAGCTCCCAAAGGGCCACCGGCGCCCCCAAAGGCCCACCCAGACCCCCAAAGGCCATCCCCGGGCCCCCCAAAGGCCCATCGAGCTCCCAAAGGACCAACGGGGTCCCACAGGCCCTACACCGGCCCCCAACTGCCCCAAATGCCCTCCCATGGTCCTCAAAGCTCCCCGAGCTCCCAAAGGGCCACCGGTGCCCCCAAGGCCATCCGCCGGTCCCCCGGTTCCCCAAAGGCCCACCCACAACCCCCAATGCCAAATCCGGACCCCCAAGCCCCACCCCGGAGGGTTTGGTTGTGGTTTTCCGTGTCACCGGTACATTTTCTTGTTTTTTCAAAGTTCATTCTGAATTTCTTTCGTTGAAATGCAAGAGTTGGAATATTTCAGTAGCGTCCGGTTGTGGTTTACCTTGTCACAGTTACATTTTCTTGATTTTTCAAAGTTCATTCTGAATTTCTTTCATTGAAATGCAAGAGTTGGAATATTTCAGTAGTGTTGGGTTGTGGTTTACCTTGTCACAGTTACATTTTCTTGATTTTTCAAAGTTCATTTCGAATTTCTTTTGTTGAAATGCAAGAGTTGGAATATTTCAGTAGTGTTTGGTCGTGGTTTACCATGTCACAGTTACATTTTCTTGATTTTTCAAAGTTCATTTTGAATTTCTTTCGTTGAAGTGCAAGAGTTGGAAAATTTCAGTAGCGTTCGGTTGTGGTTTACCTTGTCAAAGTTACATTTTATTGATTTTTCAAAGTTCATTTTTAATTTCTTTTGTTGAAATGAAAGAGTTGGAATATTTCAGTAGTGTTTGGTTGTGGTTTACCTTGTCACAGTTACATTTTCTTGATTTTTCAAAGCTCATTTTGAATTTCGTTTGTTGAAATGCAAGAGTTGGAATATTTCAGTAGTGTTTGGTTGTGGTTTACCTTGTCACAGTTACATTTTCTTGATTTTTCAAAGTTCATTTTGAATTTATTTTTTTGAAATGCAATAGTTGTAATATTTCAGTAGTGTTTGGTTTTGGTTTACCTTTTCACAGTTACATTTTCTTGATTTTTCAAAGTTCATTTGAATTTGTTTTGTTGAAATGCAAGAGTTGGAATATTTCAGTAGTGTTTGGTTTTGGTTTACCTTGTCAAAGTTACATTTTCTTGATTTTTCATAGCTCATTTTGAATTTCTTTTGTTGAAGTGCAAGAGTTGGAATATTTCAGTAGTGTTTGCTTGTTGTTTAACTTGTCACAGTTACATTTTATTGATTTTTCAAAGTTAATTTTAAATTATTTAGTTTTATTTACATTGGTTTACTAGTTAAGTAGTGTTTGGTTGTTGTTTACCTTGTCACAGTTAAATTTTCATGATTTTTCAAAGTTCATTTTGAATTTCTTTCGTTGAAATGCAAGAGTTGGAATATTTCAGTAGTGGTTGCTTATGGTTTACCTTGTCACAGTTACATTTTGTTGATTTGTCAAAGTTCATTTTGAATTTCTTTCGTTGAAATGCAATAGTTGGAATATTTCAGTTGTGTTTGCTTGTGGTTTACCTTGTCACAGTTAAAATTTCATGATTTTTCAAAGCTCATTTTGAATTTATATCGTTGAAATGTAAGAGTTGGACTAGGTCATTTGAGTTTGTTTATTGATTTAATTGTCACATTTAAAGATTCCTTATAGTTATTAGTTCATTTTGTATTTCAGTTGTTGATATGCAAGAGTTGGACTATTTCAGTAGTGTTTGCTTATGTTTACCTTGTCACATTTACATTTTACCGATTTTACATCTTTAATTTTTTATTTCCGTTGTAGAAATGGAAGTGTTGGACTATCTCAGTAGTGTTTTGTTGTTGATTATCTTGTCACAGTTACATTTTACTGATTTTTCAAGGTTCATTTTAAATTTCTTTCGTTAAATTGCACGAGTTGGACTATTTCAGTAGTGTTTGGTTGTGGATTAAATAGTCAAAGTTAAATTTTATTGATTTTTAAATGTTCATTTTGAATATCTTTCGTTGAATTGCAAGAGGTGGAATATTTCAGTAGTGTTTGTTTTTTGTTTACCTTGTCAGGTGTACTTTGTATTTCTTTGTATCTTTTCTTTGTTTTGGTCGTTAGAGGTATTTCTAGTTTTTGTATATTTCTGGAGTGTTTGGATATGGTTTACCTTGTCACAGTTACATTTTCGTGATTTTTCAAAGTTCATTTTGAATTTCTTTCGTTGAAAAGCAAGAGTTGGACTATTTCAGTAGTGTTTGGTGGTGGTTTACCTTGTCACAGATACATTCTCTTGATTTTTCAAAGTTTATTTTGAATTTCTGTCATGTTAATGCAAGAGTTGGAATATTTCAGCAGTGTTTGTTTGTGGTTTACCTTTTCACAGGTAGATTTTCTTGATTTTTCGAAGTTCATTTTGAATTTATTTTGTTGAAATGCAAGAGTTGGAATATTTCAGTAGTGTTTGGTCATGGTTTACCTTGTCACAGTTAAATTTTCTTGGTTTTTCAAAGTTCATTTTGAATTTCTTTCGTTGAAATGCAATAGTTGGAATATTTCAATAGTGTTTGGTCGTGGTTTACCTTGTCACAGTTACATTTTCATGATTTTTCAAAGTTCATTTTGAATTTCTTTCGTTGAAATGCAAGAGTTGGAATATTTCAGTAGTGTTTGTTTGTTGTTTACCTTGTCACAGTTACATTTTCTTGATTTTTCAAAGATAATTTTGAATTTCTTTCGTTGAAATGCAAGAGTTGGAATATTTCAGTAGTGTTTGCTTATGGTTTACCTTGTCACAGTTACA
Organism: Artemia sp. Qi Xiang Cuo; assembly: GCF_049724085.1. Lineage (NCBI taxonomy): Eukaryota > Metazoa > Arthropoda > Branchiopoda > Anostraca > Artemiidae > Artemia > Artemia sp. Qi Xiang Cuo. Next base: position 53,600,875 of record NC_142795.1, read on the forward strand.
TTTTCTTGATTTTTCAAAGTTCAATTGAATTTCTTTCGTTTAAATGCAAGAATTGGAATATTTCAGTAGTGTTTGGTTATGGTTTACCTTGTCACAGTTACATTTTCTTGATTTTTCAAAGTTCATTTAGAATTTCTTTCGTTTAAATGCAAGAGTTGGACTATTTCAGTGTTGTTTGTTTATGGTTTACCTTGTCACAGTTACATTTTCTTGATTTTTCAAAGTTCATTTTGAATTTCTTTCGTTGAAGTGCAAGAGTTGGACTATTTCAGTAGTGTTTGGTTGTGGTTTATCTTGTCACAGTTACATTTTCATGATTTTTCAAAGTTCATTTTGAATTTCTTTCCTTGAAAAGCAAGACTTGGAATATTTCAGTAGTGTTTGGTTGTGGTTTACCTTGTCACAGTTCCATTTTCTTTATTTTTTAAAGTTCATTTTGAATTGCTTTCGTTGAAATGCAAGAGTTGGAATATTTCAGTAGTGTTTGGTTATGGTTTACCTTGTCACAGTTACATTTTCTTGATTTTTCAAAGTTCATTTTGAATTTCTTTCGTTGAAATGCAAGAGATGGACTATTTCAGTAGTGTATGATAGTGGTTTACCTTGTCACAGTTACATTTTCTTGATTTTTCAACGTTCATTTTGAATTTCTTTCATTGAAATGCAATAGTTGGAATATTTCAGTAGCGTTTGGTTTTGGTTTACATTGTCAAAGTTACATTTTCTTGATTTTTCAAAGTTCATTTTTAATTTCTTTCGTTGAAATGCAAGAGTTGGAATATTTCAGTAGTGTTTGGTTGTGGTTTACCTTGTCAAAGTTACATTTTCTTGATTTTTCAAAGTTCATTTTGAATTTCTTTCGTTGAAATGCAAGAATAGGAATATTTCACTAGTGCTTGGTTGTGGTTTACCTTGTTACATTTACATTTTCTTGATTTTACAATGTTCATTTTTGATTTTTAATCGTTTAAAAGCAATAGTTTGACTATTTCAGTAGCGTTCTCTTGTGGTTTACATTGTCACAGTTACATTTTCTTGATTTTTAAAAGTTAATTTGAATTTCTTTAGTTGAAATGAAAGAGTTGGAATATTTAAGCAGTGTTTGGTTGTGGTTTACCTTGTCACAGTTACATTTTCTTGATTTTTCAAAGCTCATTTTGAATTTCTTTCGTTGAAATGTAAGAGTTGGACTATTTCAGTAGTGTTTGGTTATTGTTTACCTTGTCAAAGTTACATTTCCTTGATTTTTAAAAATTCAATTGAATTTATTTAGTTGAAATGCAAGAGTTGGACTATTTCAGTAGCGTTCGTTTGTGGTTTTCCTTGTCACAGTTACATTTTCTTGATTTTTCAAAGTTCATTTTGAATTTCTATCGTTGAAATGCAAGAGTTGTAATATTTCAGTCGTGTTTGGTTGTGGTTTACCTTGTCAAAGTTACATTTTCTTGATTTTTCAAAGTTCCTTTTGAATTTCTTTCGTTGAAATGCAAGAATTGGAATATTTCAGTAGTGTTTGGTTGTGGTTTACCTTATCACAGGTACATTTTCTTTATTTTTCAATGTTCATTTGAAATTCTATCGGTGAAATGCAATAGGTGGAATATTTCAGTAGGGTTTGGTTTTGGTTTACATTGTCACAGTTACATTTTCGTGATTTTTAAAAGTTCATTTTTGATTTATTTCGTTGAAATGCAAGAGTTGGAATATTTCAGTAGTGGTTGGAGGTGGTTTATCTTGTCACAGTTACATTTTCGTGATTTTTCAAAGTTCATTTTGAATTTCTTTCATTGACATGCAAGAGTTGGACTATTTAACTTGCTTTTGGATGGGGTTTAACTTGTCACAGGTAAAGTTTATATATTTTTAAAATCTCATTTTTAATTTATTTCGTTGAAATGCAAGAGTTGGACTATTTCAGTAGTGTTTGCTTATGGTTTACCTTGTCACAGTTACATTTTCTTGATTTTTCAAAGTTCATTTCGAATTTCTGTTGCTGAAATGCAAGAGTTGGACTATTTCAATGGTGTATGGTTATGGTTTACCTTATCACAGTTACATTTTCTTGATTTCTCAAAGCTCATTTTGAATTTGTTTCGTTGAAAAGCAAGATTTGGAATATTTCTGTAGTTTGTGGATAGGGTTTAACTTGTCACTGTTGCATTTTCTGTTTTTTACAATCTAAATTTGAATTTCTTTCGTTGAAATGCAAGAGTTGGAATATTTCAGTAGTGTTTGCTAATGGTTTACCTTGTCACAGTTGCATTTTCTTGATTTTCCAATGTTCATTTGAATTTATTTCATTGAAATGCAAGAGTTGGAATATTTCAGTAGTGTTTGGTTATGGTTTACCTTGTCACAGTTACATTTTCTTGATTTTTCAAAGTTCATTTCAAATTTCTTTCGTTGAAATGCAAGAGTTGGAATATTTCAGTGGTGTTTGGTTATGGTTCACCTTATCACAGTTACATTTTCTTGATTTTCAAATTCATTTTGAATTTCTTTCATTGAAATGCATGAGTTGGAATATTTCACTAGTGTTTGGTTCTGGTTTACCTAAAAACTCATCAATATTGTCAGGTACTTCAATAGAGTTGTCCCATGTTAAATTGTTGGGGGACTCCAAAGATGCATCGTCTTCCCCTTCTTCACTAGACGGTGAGTTGGGGACAAGGAAAACCTATAAATGAAAAAAAATCGCTTAACGACGATCTAAGATGTGTCATAGGATTTTTTTTTTTTTTTTTTTTTTTTTGGGGGGGGGGGTCATCCCTGGGGCGCGTCCCTGACTCGTGGCGCAGCCCTATGGCACTTCTCGGGGTCCGCAGCGCTTCCCGCGATGCTTCTCGAGCCCGTGGCGCGTCCCTGTGGCGCTTCTTTGACCCGTGGCGCTTCTTTGACTCGTGGTGCTTCCCCCGGCGCTTCTCTAACCTTCCCCCACAGCACTTCCCAGACCCAAAGGCGCCGTGGCTCCCGGCCGTGTACATAAAGTACGCCCAAAAACATATTGTTAGACTGCATAAGTCAAAGTTTATCTTTAAATCTGTTCTATAGGTTCGGTGAACTCTTAATTAACTCACAAATATTGTAAGCCACCGCGCGAGTTTTCCAGGATTGAACCGTTAACTCGGTTTCCCCTTCACTAAAATCTTTGGTACGATAGAAATATTCAGTGTAAATTAGAACGTCAATATGTGACAGATGGGATAATCTCTCTCTCAAATTACGTGAAAAAGAGCAGTCGGTGTTTCAAAGGTATCTAAAATATATATGATAGCAACAGAGAAAATAGTAAAGATTAGAAAAAATAGGGGATTTTGAGTTTCAAATGCAGCGATTATTAATAGAAATTACCTAAAAATATTCGCTTATGAGATAGCGGCGAAGAGATAGGGGTGAATGCATAGAAAATAGCAAAGATTAGAAAAAGAGCAGTTTGACAAGCAAAAAAAATATATTTAGATATCTCTGTGGGAGGGCAGAGAAAATAAGGGTTGGGAGGGGGGTTAATATTTTAATAAATCTCTGAGATATACTTTTACACAGTGTTGAAAAATCGGTTTGTTTAGATATTTCTTGGTCCTTAATGATAGAAAAAAGTGAAAAGACAAAAGTAAAGAGTAAATGGCTCTCTAACAGCAAAAAATAGCTTACTTGATTGAAAAAAAAATACTCACGTCTTCAAATTGATCAACCACTTGACAGAAAGCTGCAGGCTTGACCATTACATGATAGGGAGCCAGTGGTTGGTCTATGACTTGCTTGAAGGAGCCAACCCTTCTATCTTGTATGGAAGGCTCAGGACTTGACGGAGAGTGCACTGACGCTTGATGGGGAGCTGATAGCTCAGATATTGCGTGAGAAGGGGCCAATGTTTGGCCTACGGCTTGTCTTGACGGCCCAGGTAACGTCTGTTGGAGGGTGGAGGGACCAACGTTAACTTCTTGTGCAGGAGCTGTGACTTGCGTAGCCTGGACAGCGGCTTGCATGGTTTGGGCAGGCAAAACTTGTTTGGGGGGCTTCGGCCAGTGATCATATTGGACAACTGTCGCCTTCGCAGGGGGCACATTATTGGCCCTCGCTTTATTAGCAGGTGGCGGCACGCATTCTTCACTATTTGCGTCAGACATAGGTCTCATCAATGTAGTGCCCGCAAATTCTTCATAATTTGCCTTGAAGAAGAGAAGAAAAATCAAATCAAAATAATTTCTCCCTTTTTAAAGAAAGAAAGTTATTAAACATTACTTTGTTTAATTTATCACTAAGAAAGCACAAAACCCATATTCTCTACCACTAAATTAGTAAAATTAAGCCATCATTCTCATAGAGTTAATCATTAGTTTTATTCAAGCGATAGGCATATCTTACTAGCTTTTATTCAAATGTTATAGCTAAAATCACTAAATGATGAAGAAGCAATTATCTTTGCTCTTTCTAATAAAAGCGTTAACCCCCAACAAAAATCCTGGATTCACGCCCGGGAATATAAAAGAAACTTTATTGAGAGCTTGAAAAAATTATAAATTTACACATTAGTTTTCTTGTAAATGGGCGTATATGTCTATACAAATAATCCCCCTTACTTTTACTTACAAAAAAGCTGTTAGAAGAGATGTATTGTCCACTCCCCTTTTTCAAATAGTATTCTAAATATTTTTTTAAACTTAATCTGTTTCTCTCTTTCCATATAGTTCAAGAAAATAAAATTATAATTATTGATTAAAAGTTTTTTAATTTTTACGGAGAAACCCTTTGACTTGACCGCGTTTGTAAACACATCGGAAGAGGGGACGACAAAGTAATTATAACCCTGCGGAAATGTATTGTCAAAACATAGCGGGTTAATAGCTAAGAGATATTCAGAAGTTGATAAGGCTTACAGAAAGGCCAAATTTATCAAAAGGGTATTTCTTTTTGCGGTGGTTAGGTTTTGACGGTAAAAGAATATATTTACGTTTTGCATTCAGTATGGTTTGAGGGTAAAGGAATATATTTACATTTTAGCTGAATATAAAGATTGTTTGGTGGTTAGGTTTGTTGGGGGGAGGGTTTGAGGGTATAGGAATATATATACGTTTTGCATTGAGTATGGTTTGTGGGGGGGGGGGGTTGAGGGTAAAGGAATATATTTACATTTTAGCTGAATATAAAGATTGTTTGCTGGTTAGGTTTGTTGGGGGGGGGGGGGGTTTGAGGGTATAGGAATATATATACGTTTTGCATTGAGTATGGTTTGTGGGGGGGGGGTTTGAGGGTAAAGGAATATATTTACATTTTAGCTGAATATAAAGATTGTTTGGTGGTTAGGTTTGCTGGGGGGGGGGTTTGAGGGTAAAGGAATATATTTACATTTTAGCTGAATATAAAGATTGTTTGGTGGTTAGGTTTGTTGGGGGGGGGGGTTTGAGGGTATAGGAATATATATACGTTTTGCATTGAGTATGGTTTGTGGGGGGGGGGGGGTTTGAGGGTAAAGGAATAAATTTACATTTTAGCTGAATATATTGGAGGATGTCCAAAGAAAATTTTTTTGAAAATAAAAATGCACTTACATTGCTAATTGCGGCTGCCAAGGCCTCAAGCTCATCAATTATGTTAATTGTTTTATCCATTGTCAGGTTGTTTGCACTGTGTCAAAATACTTTCTGATAATTTAGTCACATTGCATGTCCGTTATATACGAAATCTCAAGGGCGAATTGTTATGTAACGGGGAAAACCATATGTAACAAGCCCTCTGATTGGTTGAGAGGGGGATGTAACCGACTCGCTGATTGGCTGAGAAGGAAACACGTGATCTAACTGTTTCCGGGAACTCGTAACATCTGGCTCGAATAACAATAACAAATACTATTTCTGGATCATAACATCTGCCTCGAACCGGAAGGAAGTGTCATTAACTGTTTCCGGGACCCTCATAACATCTGGCTCGAACAGACATAAATGTGACAAACTTCCTGTTTTTTCATTCTCACTGACAAAATCAATAAAACCATCCATAAATGTGACAAAATTCATGGTTTAATGTTTTTCAAATTCTCACTGACAAAGTCCATAAACCACGTGGTTCTATGCCCATATATGGTGTGCCCCCAGGAGTATAAGATAGCTCTCTACTGAAATTAATTAAAAAAAAAACAAAAGAAGTTTTCTAAAGACAAGTAAAGACCATATTAAACTTAAGATCAGAAGAAACAGAAACCTACATTAACTCGAACTCAAAACAACCAGAAATTACTAATAAAGAATTAATGAAACCCAAAACGAACAGAAATTAAAGAAACAATCATAGCAAAAAAAGCCTACAGCAAGTAATAATATAGATGAATAAATAAATATTAAAATGAGTGAAACTTAAGGTGAATACGCAATTCAAGCTTAAAACGAGCAAAAATATTTTGCTATTGAAGTATAAATGAAAGCCAACACTAACAAAAATTCAATAAACAACCATAGCAAACAAACATGCAATAGGCACTAATATAGATGAGTAAATAAACCTTAAAACGGGTGAAACTTAAGTTTAATATGCAAATCAAGCTTGAAACGAACAAAATCACTACTAACAAGAGTTTGGATTTTGCCTCCTTCTCTCACTGTAAAAGTATAAAACCTAATGCGTCATCGGCACTTTAATGAAAACTAGAAGTGTCTTGAACAATCTTGGAAAGTAAAATCAAACTGAATATTTAATATATAATGATATCAATCTTTTGAAGATAATCAGTTCAAGATTTGATTTTGCTGTAATTTTTATTTTAAGCTCCAATGCTGTAATAACTGGAAAAGAAAATATTTGTAATATAATTCGTTTCCAGTGAGGCGCCAATGACGGAGTAGGCTTTAGACTTTAACTGCTAAGGAAGGGGGCAGAATCCAAACTCTTGTTTGTAGTGAAACTATATTTATCTTGAACAGTCTTGGAAAGAACTAATAAAATTAACCTGGATATTTGATTTATAATGATATTAATTGCTGAAAGCTCATCGCTTCAAAATTAAATTTTACTCTAATTCTAATGTTTATTGTCAATGTTGTAATAAGTACAAATATTTGTAAAATTCGTTTTCAGTAAAGAACCAATGACGCAGTAGGTTTTAGACTTTTACAGTGAGAGAAGGAGGCAAAACCCAAAGTCTTGTTTGTAGTGATTTCTGTTCGTTTCAAGCTTGATTTGCATATTCAATTAAGATTTATTTATTCATTTATATTAGTACCTATTGTATGTTTGTTTGCTATGATTGTTTATTTTATTTCTGTTCGTTTTGGGTTCAATTTAATCTTTAATAGTAATTTCTTGTAATTTATTTATTTATACTAGTACTTGCATGTTTTTGCTATGATTGTTTTGTTCGTTTTTGGTTTCATTTATTCTTTAATAGTAATTTCTTGTCGTTTGTAGTTTGAATTTTGACAGGTATTTGTATCTGTTGATCTTAAGTTTAATATGGTCTTTATTTTTCTTTGAAAAACTTCTTTTTGGAAAAAGTTTTTTTTTTATTAAAATTATTAAAAACAAATCTTAACCCTGGGAAGCCTGATAAGACGTATGTAAAAAGTTGGGTTACTCTATTAGGAGGTAGAAGACAAGGTGCTCATCCTGATAAAAACTTGTTCACGTTCTCTGCACAAACTTGCATACGCCTACACCTAAATTATTTGCTTCAGAACATGGGACTTGTGTTTCTTACAGCTTACATTTTCGCAACATATTTTTGCTTTATAAAAAGTTGGGTCATAATAAAAAACTATTCTTTCTTATGACACAGCTGTAACAAATGCAATAATTTTGAAGTAATGGCTTTTTATTTAGTGCCTATTTTTTTACCAAAAATTATAATAACTTAACATTAATTGGCATGGCTTTTTTAAGTGACCCACTTACAATGTGGAACACAACAAACTTTATTTTTAGCCTTCTGTATCTGGCAGGTATTTACAAACCTCGTCTAGGACGTACTTCTAGCTTACATACAAGATACTAAAGAAATTTTAATTATCATATAAAATGCTATACCTTAAAACCATGGAATCAAAGGATTTAATTTCGCTCCTATTTGTTTTTAAAAGCAAAGAAAAATCTAGGTCATGAAAATAATCTCTAAAAATTCAACACTTTATAAAAACAAACAGAAAACATCCTGGCAAAGTTCGAGCCGGAAATAAAAAAAAAATGGACTTTCATTCAGCTCTGGAGCGTCAGAGATTGCTTTGGTTAAAATTATTTGGTTGTAATCCTTTTTGATGGCCATGTAATAAAAAAACGTTGCTATATAAAGAGCCAACCAACCAATTTTTTAAGATCTTTTTTTACTAAAGGTCAAGTAGCCGAATGAAATAGCATCAGGGTTAACCAACACGCAGGAAAAGCCAAAAATAACCGTTGTCTCTTGAAGAATTTGTAGAATATGCATAAATTAATCATGCAGGTTATAGAAACATCAATATTTCGGTATTTTGTTGTTCAGGTTTCAAGAATGTCTTTTTATTTCTCATTGGACAAACCCAATTCATCATATTCATCATTCTTGGAAAGAATTGGTGACGTGCGTATTAACGTGGTAATTCATTTGTTTACAGTAGTTTTTATATGTTTTGCCTCTGACTTACTTTTCTCTTTAATTATGCCCGATTCACCATTTCTATCATGTTATTCAAAGACAATCATTGTTCAATACTTTTATCTTTTATTTATTAATGTTAACATTAGTAGGGCTGATAACCCCCATGCCTTCTCAAGACCAGAAAATAGTTTGCGCTTTACAGAAGAAAAAACAGAACAAATGAACGTGGATTGTCAGTTTAATGTATAGATACTGATATTTATTCCTTAAAGTCTTAATATTTTTCCATTTATTAAAGTAGAAAAAAAGAAATCATTTAAACGTATTCGGTTTTCAGTAATGCCCAAAATTATGTTCTAGTTTTGAGAAGGCATGGGGGTTATCAGCCCTACTAATGTTAATTTTTGCTCGTTTTGAGTTTGACTCGACTATTTATTGTAATTTCTGCTCGTTTTGAGTTTCAGTTAAGATAAGATAAGATTTAATCATTACAAAATACAAATACAATATTATACTTTACTATTCCCTCAAAGGCTCATTAGCCTGTAAAGAAGGGGTAAGACAAACAAGACACTAAATCAGAGAAAAAAAAAAACGACCTCTTCCATATGAAGTGCCTCTGGAAAAAAAAATAATAAATAACAACAAATAAATAATAAACACTGGAGCCGTAAGGCCTTTACTAAAGACAATGCTATAGCGTTGCCTCTGATAGCGCTATTGCGCTGCCTATGATCTTCTAATGGTGGCCAAGTACTGTCGCAGGTTTTTGTTTCAGGTGGCAGACCGGATGGCAGACGATTTGTTTACAGTAGTTTTTATATGTTTTGCCTCTGACTTACTTTTCTCTTTAATTATGCCCGATTCACCATTTCTATCATGTTATTCAAAGACAATCATTGTTCAATACTTTTATCTTTTATTTATTAATGTTAACATTAGTAGGGCTGATAACCCCCATGCCTTCTCAAGACCAGAAAATAGTTTGCGCTTTACAGAAGAAAAAACAGAACAAATGAACGTGGATTGTCAGTTTAATGTATAGATACTGATATTTATTCCTTAAAGTCTTAATATTTTTCCATTTATTAAAGTAGAAAAAAAGAAATCATTTAAACGTATTCTGTTTTCAGAATCATACCATGTTAATCATACCATATGATGACAAAATTATGAAAGCCATCACGACTATCATGATACTGTAGGGGGAATGCCACCACTACATTCTTGTAAGAGGTCTACAAAAAGTCTAATCTTTTTATCGTCAAAATGGCAAGCGGTGCATTTGGACTCGAGGGCCGAAAGCGGGAGGAAGATTTCTATGAATTGATTGTTTTTCTCCCTGGCCTGATAATAACGCATTAACGAATCCTTCAATAAAATTGAACCTGTTTGCAGAGTTCAAGATCTTTAGATAATATAAAATCCACATATTAAATCCACATTTAAATGACTGATGACTGTAAATACTTGATTTTGATTTTATCCTAATTTCATAAAAGAAATTTCCATTGTTTCTCTGGCTTTGTAAAATATGAAAATCTTCATGACATATCAGCCATCTTAAAAGTCAGAATTTTAAACCGACACGAAAAAAAAACAGAAAAATGAAGTTAATTTTTATTTGAAAACGCGCAACAGAAATTATATTAGAAACTGACAGTGAATATAGCTATTTGAGTGTATGTAAGGAGAGGATAGGAAAGCCCAGACAATGAGAGTTTATTTAGGGATTCAGCACGCTTAAAAATCTCAGTAACAATATTTCACATTGTGCAATTGCGCTATTAAAGGGAATTCGGCCAGGCGTTAAAAAAAAAACTACAACTGAAAAACTATAAAAGTCAAATTTTATTTTTACTTGCACTGTAAGTGTGCTACTGAGATTTCGTTTATTCAGCTACACGGTGTGATTTTTACATATCCTGCGTCATTAGAATCCTCAAATAATCTCTCGCTCTTCAATAATATTACAAAGAAGTTAGATAGGCCTTCTCTGATTTGGGCATGACGAGTAATGTTTACACATAAAATTGAACAGCTTTTATCTAACCATTCCAATTACACTTGGGCAGTTATTTATTCTCCAGAAGGTGAACAATTAGTGAAAAGAATTTTTCTTTTTTTCATAAGGTTTACCAATATCCCTTGTTTACATTTCCATCGATAGCAGTTCATGGTTGTCAAGCTATCTTGATTACATCGGAGAAAAGATATATTAATTCAAAGGAGGGGAATCGATTTTCAACATAATCTCAGGTCGAGGAGCTACTGTTCAAATATGAGGTCAAATGTCAAAGCTCTAAAGGGGAAAGGTTACCTAAGTAGACTTTAAATATCTACTAAAGATCATTAAAAAAAGGGAAAGATTCGTGAAGAGGTAATATGATTTTATAAGTTTTCGTTAGCATCAAGATGTAGAATAGGAGCTCTGTGTAAGAAAGTGCCGCAATCATGTCCAGGCGAACATCCTTAGCTTCAGCAAAAACAAAATAATAATAGTAAAACTGGATGTTTAACTCATTAAATTGAACCTCAATTTCTGATAAAAAAAATATGTTTGCGATGTGTTTTCTAGGCATTACTCACATGCTTAAGAAAACGTAAGGCAGGGTACAAACCCCTGACTCACACTAGACAGCGCTCTTGTCTAGCGAATCCATTTTTGTTGTTGTGTGATGTCATACACCTGTCCAGAGCAAGCTATAGGCCTGTTTTTTCACTCATCAATGTGCTAAGATCTTACATCTTTTGTCAGAAAACGCTTAAAAGTGAAATCTTTGAACAAAGATCTTACATCTTTGGTCGTTTTTGTGCAAACGTCTTTCATCATTTTGCTCTAATCAGCGGTCTGAGAAGAATGATGAGTATATAATCAAAGTTCTCTCATCTTTGTTCTATATGGCAGAACAGTGGCGGTCTTCACACTTTTTGCTAACATCAGTGAGCTGTAAGATCTTAGAACAAAGATGATTTAAAAAACGATAATTTTTGCAGAAAGATGTAAGATCTTAGATGTAAGATCTTAGTGCTAAAAAACGGGTCTTATATCTCAAGGATTCCTCTCGGTTTTAAGCATAACAAAACCTCAAACCTATCATTTGATACTCTTTGGATTTTTATCGAACAGTTCGTGGTAACGAAAAGTAAGTAAGGAGTGATGCGACTCAATAGTAAGCGAAATTCTAAGAAACCAAGTATTGATAACCATAGATTCATCAAAGCAAGACCGTACCCAGGATTTTTTTTCGGAGGGGGTTTTACTTCAATTTTTTTGGAGGAGGGTTACACAAAACACCTCAAAAAAAACATATGAAATTTTTTTATGCCCATTTTTGTTACGTTTTTACGAGTCAGACAAACATTTCGGGGGGAGGGTTCAAACCGCCTAACCCCTATCCCCCTGGATACGGCCGTGCATCAAAAGAATTGAGTTTTGATGCTTATTCAAAATATACAAAATTCATCAAGTTTAATGATACCCATCACAAGTTACGAGCCTGAGAAAATTTATTCAATTTTCGAAAAAATGTGGAAGACATCCCCAAAACATCAATAATTATAATAATAATATAATGCAAAAACGTAGGCCAGAGCCTCTTACAAAATAGGAAAAAGACAATACAAACATTTAGATAAATCTTCTAAATTTACTGAAGTCTTACATACGACTCTCGTATATCTTGTCAAACGAGTTCTTGAAAGAGCTGATGGAGGGTGCCAAAAGGGTTTATTCGGGTAGGGAGTTCCAGGTGTCGACGACTCGTTTTCGAAAGGCCCATTTGCCTACATCTTTGTAGAACCTTTTAGTTTTAAACTTTACTGGATGGCCACGCAGATTATTTTTGTTAAAGACCAGCAATAGATATCCGAGGACATTGTCAGAGCATCCAAGACATACCTTACACTGCTCGATCATATCAACCCTTAAAAATCTGTATGAGAGTGCTCGTAGGTGAAGCAGACGAAGACGTTGTTCGTAAGGGAGGTCTTTCAGACTTGGGGAGAACTTCGTCATCCGCCTTTGAACTGCTTCCAGTGCATCTATATCCTTGTTCAGGGATGGATGAACTGTTCAATGACCATATCTGAGAATTGGACAGACTAGCGACTTAATGAGGCTAACGAGCATTTCTACATCGAGACACTTAAACGTTCTCCTGATCAGCGCTGATACCCGCGTAGCCTGTTTTATGGCCAATTCATAGTGGTCCAAAAAGGTCAACTTGTGGTCAACCATGATACCCAAATCTCTTTCGACCGTTCTTTTAGCAAGTGGTTTGGGCCCAATGCTGTATGATGCAGATGAAAATTCAGCTCCGAGGATCAAGTGGTGGCTTTTCGGGATATTAATTTTCATCAGCCAAGTCTTCATCCAGGCGCTAATACGGTCGAGATCTTCATGGAGTTTTTCAGAGTCTTCAGGTGACATGATGATACGATATAGCTTGGTGTCATCCGCGTACAGCAGAATTGTTGAGTCTATATCATCAACTAGGTCATTTATATGAAGGTTGAACAGAAGGGGACCTAGGAGAGATCCCTGTGGGACACCATTGATAACGTCAAATTCTATTTGGCTTATCTGACCTTCTACAGCAATGACTTGCTTGTGCCCCGTTACAAAGTTCGTTATCCAGACACGTATTTGCCCCCCCCCCATCCAGGCCATATTTCGCAAGCTTGAGAAGTAGACGCTTATGGGGCACTTTGTCGAAAGCTTTCTGGAGATCTACGTAGATAATATTTATTCCAAGTCCCAAGAGAGGTCTCAAGAGAGACCTCTCTTGAGACCTCTCTTATCAAGAGAGGTCTTCCAGTCCTCCACTGCGTAGAGCATCTAAATTTCCGCAGATTGTTTTTTTAGAAAGCCAAACTGTTTATCAGTAAAGATTCAGTTATGCTGATACTGGAGATCGGGTCGTGCTCGTTTGTGCTGCTGGTCGAGGGAATGGGTTCTTTGAGGTCTCGTTCTTGAGTAAAGACTCATACAAATTGCTTGCCAAGAAGGTCTGCTTTGCCCTTTGGGTTTTCTATGAGGGTGTCCGGCTGCTTGTCAACCAAAAGTGGAATTCCACCTCCGTTCTTACACTTTGACTTGACGTATCTCCAGAAGCATTTTAGATTTTTCTTCAGGCTATAGGCCAGTTTCCATTCCCTTTCATTTACTTCAAAGCGGGTTGCTTTTCAAACTCTGTTCGAAGTCTTTTGATAGCAAGCCCTTTCCGAGTCAGCAGGAAGCTTATTTCTTGGTTTCGATATCATTTTCTCCCAAGCCTCTTGTTTTTCTTTTATGAGGTAAGTTGTTTCGCTCGACAGTCCTACCAGCGAGTGACGTCTGATCAGCGGAATGTGTCACCCTTCAGCTTCTTTTATGACCGACAGGAAAATGTCATAGAGTTTGTCAGTTGAGTCTTGGTCCTAGAGCATTTCTTCCCAGTCAATATTTTGGAAGTCTTTTCTCATTGCTTGATAATTTCCCTTGTAATAGTTGCGCTTCGGCTGAGCTGGCGATTTCGCTTGTGGTTTAGCTTTGATGTCAAGCACTATCACGGCATGATCCGATTTTCCAACTGGTGCTAGCACTTCGATATTCTCTACCATACTAATATCACTCATGAGGAGGAGATCTAAGAGGCTTTGGGTATCGGTGCCACGCACCCTCGTGGGCTCAACTATCAGCTGTTTTAGATAGTTTTCGTTGAAGGTTTCCATTTAAAGCCGTGTAGGCCCATGCGTCAGTGTAGTGTTGTTGCCAGTCAACCTTAGGTAAGTTGAAGTCACCGACAATTACAAGGCTCAGTTCTTGCTCACTTGCTACAAAGGAGATTGTGGAGCATATCGCATGGTCATTTTCAAAAGAGCTGTGGGGAATTCGGTAGGTTACCCGTACAACAAAGCCGTTGCCACTGGGGATAGTTAGCTTCATCCAAAGGCATTCATGAGGGTTAGAATTTCCGAAGGAAACGCGCTGAGCTGAGAGTTCTTCGGAGCAGTAGCATATTATTCCTCTGCCGCTTTCAATCTTCCAGGTTAAAGGCAGTGGTAGTGTAGTCATCCAGTTTGAATTCGGCCAGTGTCGGTAAGTATCTGCAATTTTTTGGCTTCCCTTCGACTATAGCAACAAGATCCGGGTTTGGCTTCCTGATTAAGTCCTTTGTTTCCGAGATTTTATTGAAAAGCGAGTCAGCCTTGAAGTAAATGTGTTTGATAGTTGTTTTCTCAGTTTTTCTTTGGTTTCTCTGACGTCAGTTTAGTTGTATCTCTTAAATAGGTTCTCCTGGGATTCTGGACTGTCCTTGTGGGTTTCTCAATTGATTTTGCGGGTTTTCCAACCTTCTAACTTGACGCTTCGCAGCTTTATTAGCTCTTTGCATTGGTGTAAGATCAGGGTTTATGAAAATTTTCGATTTCGTAAAGTTGTCAGCAGAACTTCTAAGTTCTCGGGCGCACTTTACTATTTTGTTTCGCTTTTCAAGGCAATCGGACGAATTTTTCTTGAGCTTGACCACCAGTAGACGAGTCCTTCTGTATTCTCTTTGGGCTCCTATTCTCAGGGTTCCAGATACGTCGTCGATTTGCAGTTCTGCACCCAGGTCGTTTTCTACAATTAGTTTGATCACATCATCTCTTTGTCAGGCACGGACTTTGATTCTGGAAGTCCAAACACAACGAAGTTTGTTGGTTTCTCTTCCCTCAGTGTTTTCTCGTTTTTGCTTTGAGAAGGGCATCGACAGTAGAGCTAGAGTCGAGAAGCGTTTGTTGACTGGCTGATGTTGTAATGGGACCTTGGTTCGCGGTTTGATGAGGGGCCAGCGATACTCGTTGCGAAAACTGAGTTCAACCTGTTTGAAGGCTTTCCCATAGCTCCAGCTGCAAGTAAGATACACTTCTTTTACTGCAGCTTTGGCACTCGTACTTGAAAAGGGTCCAATTGTGATCGTGCATCTTGATTGCAAGGAAGAGATCAGCTTGGATTCCTCTACAAGTGGCATGATCCAGCTCTCCACACCAAAAGCATCTAATAGCCGTAGCTTCCTCTCTAACCGGTGAGTGACAGTAGCTGCACGGTTCGTCCGAAGTTTGGAAAGATATTTCTGTCGATTGGGATGGGTCGTTTCGGTTGTTGACTGCAATTGGCTGCGTTGCTTGAGACAAGGGTGAGGGAACGGGAAGCTGATTGCCTTGATGATTTAGGGGGGTTTACCCCCCCCCCCCTTCCGAAATGTTTGTCAGATTTTCTACACGTTTCTTAGTTTTTTCTGTGTACCCCCCCCCAAAAAAAATCCTTGAGTAAAACATCCCCCGAAAAAAGTCCTGGATACGGCCCTGCTGCAAGCTATGAACTTTGCATATTATTTACATACAGTATTGGTTATTGAGAAGTATACATATATTTTTCGAGGGGATTTTTCTTGTTGGGGGAATACGTAAAATTTTGAGATAGCCATTTTGTTCAGCATAGCTGATAGACCTAGTAACAATGTCTTTGAGGATGACTTGACCCCCTACAGTCCCCGGTGAAGGACTGAAAGCCAAGGCCGTATCCAGGGGGGGGGTAGGGGGTTGTATCCCCCCCAAATGTTTGTCCGATTTTTTAGGTGTTTTTTGAGTTTCTCTGTGTACCCCCCCCCCCCAAAAAAAAAAATCCTTGAGTAAAACACCCCCTGAAAAACAAATCCTGGATACAGACCTGCTGCAAGCTATGAACTTTGCATATTATTTACATACAGTATTGGTTATTGAGAAGTATACAGATATTTTTCGAGGGGATTTTTCTTGTTGGGGGAATACGCGGGAGGATTTTTCATTGAGAAATTTTTGTGGGGAAGGGAATTTTCCGTGGAGGGGGAGCCAAATTTCCAGGCATTATTTAAAACACGATCAGAAATTAAATTTACAAAAACAAGTTTTTTCAACTGAAAGTAAGGAGCAACATTAAAACTTCAAACGAACAGAAATTATTACGCATATGAGGGGGTCTCAATACCTCGCTCTTTACGCGAAAGTTTTTTTTTAGAACTTCTAAAAAGGCTTATAATCCTAATAGCTATTCTTAAATAATTAGAACAAAAGTCAAACTTTAGCGTAAAGAGCGAGGTATTGAGGAGGGGGCAACTCCCTCAATTATGTAACAATTTCTGTTCATTTTAAGTTTTAATGTTGCTCCTTACTGTCAGTTGTAAAAATTAACCAAAGGGAGAATTTTATTCTGGCTTCCTACTAGGCCTTAAATTATTTCCGTGATTTACCGTCTACAAGAAGAGCCTTTAGTCTGCCATTTTGACGATTGTGGCTCCACCCAGATTCCTGCGTTAGTGCCTGAAGGACGTGTATTGCCTAACTTCTAACTTATGAGAGAATAAAAATTTCAGTATAATTAGATTTAGCCGCAGCTTAAGGTTAAAGTCCAGGTGTGTGCCAGGTGTTCGACGTTGTTTTGTATACATCATTAACGAAGGTGGCCAACACAGGGAAATGTGGAGCTAGTTTCCTTAAGGACCGCAAGAAGCTAAGATATCCGTTGTCAGGGCTTCAGCACAATGAGCGTCCATATTTTCTTACGTACTTATAACTGTTTTGACACTGATCCATAGTATCAAGGTAGTACTTCACGATTGTATCTGTCGGCATCTGGACTTGTTTAGTTTTACTAAGGTTTTCAAAAAGAATTTGGCAAACTTCAATATCAATCGCATGTAGCTTGCATATGTTGGGGTGGCAATGCCAGGTTATTGGCTCTGTATAATTTTTGTTAGGACGTTTACCCAAATTATTGAAGCTGACTTCGCTCGCTTCTGTCATCAAAATCTCCTTGTTAGATACAGTGTTAATCTCTGTTTGAATGAATTTCTGGGACTCTTCAGTTCATCTTGTTCTGAGAGATAAAAAATCGTTCGGCAAATGTTCAGCTGCGCTAGCAGAAATTCCACTCTTGTCTCTATATCTACAGTTGCTTGAATCAATAGTAGAGATGCTAGTGTCTTGAGAAGTCATTCCACAAATATGGACTGTATCAAAATGATCTTCAGTCTGACAAATTAAGATATTAAGGACTCTAACAACGTCATTTTGGCCATAATTGAAAAATACCGCGTGTCCACTGCTGTTTGTAGGTATTGCCGTATAGATATCGTTGTTGCCATCAAAGCAACTACAATTTCTTTTGAAAAAATTTACGTATGCGGTTTCGTAAAAATATACCTCTTTGTATTGACAATGCTGTGTCAAATTGTCCACGGCGTGTGTAAGCTGTTCCACTGCTACCGATTCGGTGCTTGGAAGCCTTTAGTTGAACTTATAGCATTTCTTCTGATTGTTATTGTGGAGTTTAGCCAATGAATTACCAGCCAAGTTTACAATAGCATCTGCTCTTTCAAAGAGAAGCTTGATCTCCGGTTTCGAATATTTTTTATGCTCACCATAATGCATGTTTAAAATATTTCTCAGTTTATCCAGATCAGCTTGCATTTTTTCCATTTTCTTATACTTCTGGACGAATCTCTGATGATGTTCTCTTTGTTTGAGAATCATTGTACGTTTACGCAAACTATCATTTTCCATCCTAGACTGACCAAGCTCCCTGAAAATTTTATCTTGACCAGGCTTGATTGGCTGCCAATCCTCGTCAATTGTTACTGGAAGTGTCTGAATAAAGCTCCGCAACGCTGACCTTCTTGTGTTTTTGTAAAATTTTACTCTCCTATAATTTTTTCTCTCGTACTCTTTAAATTTGTCTCTATAGGTTGTTTGCAGACGTCTTGCGGAACTCTTAACTTTTTCTTGGTAGCTTTCATCACTCCACTATCTACTCATTATTATGCAAGCTACTATTTTTCTATGCTTATTCCGGCAGCTTTCATCACTCCAGTATCTATTCATTATTCTGCTAGCTACTATTTTTCTGTGCTTATTCCGGTAGCTTTCATCTTTTCTGTACTTATCTAAAACTCTATTTGTCAGAGTCATGCGGTAATCCTCATTATTATTATTATTATTATTATTATTATTTATTTTTAACCCACACTATACAGAGGTACAATACGTGGAGTATCACGAGGAAAAACACAAAAAATGCGACACAAGACAATATATAAATCAAAAATTACCAAATTACAGTGTAACACATAATAATTTAAAAGAAACGATAGCAAAAAAAAAATAACGTGAAAGGAGGGGGAAAAGAGGAAAAGAGAGAAAAAAAACAAAAAAACTGACAACTTGCAGAATCTAATAAGCAGGCATTAATAAGTAGAAAGGCCTCATGAGCTCGTGACAGGGCTCCTTATATGGGCATAGAGTCCCTACCTGGGACCCTATTGATCGTGACAGGGCTCCTTATATGGGCATAGCCTCCCTAGGGAGAACACGTGGTTAATGGGGTCAATGACCTAAATTTCCAAAGGTGATGATGTTGTTGTTGTTGTTGTTTTGGCCATGTGCATAGAGTCATTAGGGAGAACACGTGGTTAATTAAAGCGATTGGGAATTTGGAACACCTGTGCTGTCAGTCATTAATCAAATAGTTTCCGGGCAAAGTTTAATAATGTCTGACAGGTACTGTCAATCATTAACCAAATTGTTTCCAGGCGAAGTTTAATAATGTCTGACAGGTGATGTCAAGATTGATTGATATGTCACGAAATGGGAATTAATTTGTTGTTTCTAAGGAAAATTATTGATTCACGAAAGGGGAATTAATTTGATGTTTCTAAGGGGAAGGTGGGGATGAGATATATTGATTGCGTAATCGAAGGTAGAGAATTCCCGAGAAATTGATTACATAATCGTAAGAACCCTATAAGGAGCTCGTGACGGGAATCCATTTATGGGCATAGAATGACGTAATCAACTAGGACAAAAGGATTTCTGAGAAATTGATTACATAATCGGTAGAACCCTATCAAAAGGTCATGACGGGAATCCATTTACGGGCATAGAATGACGTAATCAACTAGGACAAATGGATTTCTGAGAAATTGATTACATAATCGGTAGAACCCTATCAGAAGGTCCTGATTGGAATACATTTATGGGCATAGAATGATAAAATCGACTAAGACAATTGGATTTCTGAGAAATTGATTACATAATCGGTAGAACCCTATAAGGAGCTCGTGACGGGAATCTATTTATGGGCATAGAATGACGTAATCAACTAGGACAAATGGATTTCTGAGAAATTGATTTACATAATCGGTGGGGGAATTATTGGTCCACGAAAGGGGAATTAAGAAACAATCATGGCTTCTTTGATCTTTAGACTAACCTAACCTGAGAACTTGATTTACATAATCGGTGGGGGAATTATTGATTCACGAAGGGGGAATTAAGAAACAAACATAGCTTCTTTGATCTTTAGGCTAACCTAACCTGAGAACTTGATCTACATAATCGGCGGGGAAATTATTGATTCACGAAGGGGGAATTAAGAAACAAACATGGCTTCTTTGATCTTTAGGTGAACCTAACATGAAAACTTGATTTACATAATCGGCGGGGAAATTCTTGATTCACGAAGGGTGAATTAAGAAAAAAACATGGTTTCTTTGATCTTTAGGCGAACCTAACCTGAGAACTTGATTTACATAATCGGCGGGGATATAATTGATTCACGAAGGGGGAATTAAGAAAAAATCATGGCTTCATTGATCTTTAGGTGAACCTAACCTGAGAAATTGATTTACATAATCGGCAGGGAAATAATTGATTCACAAAGGGGGAATTAAGAAACAAACACGGTTTCTTTTATCTTTAGGCGAACCTAACCTGAGAACTTGAATTACATAATCAGCGGGGAGAATGTATTGGTTCACGAAAGGGGAATTAATTTGTTGTTTCTAAAGAGAATCGTTTCCGAGCGAATGTTTTGATCTTAGCGATGAAGTGATTAGCGCACAAAAAGGTTTCTTTGCAATTTCAAATGTGAAATCACAGGGGTGCGAAAAACAAACGGAACTCGCTGAAATTACGTTTAGGAATTATTTGGGCGAAACTGTTTTAGCCATTATATGGGAATTATTTTGGCGAAACAGTTAGAGACATTTAAAAAGATGATTTAAAAGATGATTTTAGAAGAGAATTTGAGGGTAAAACTCTGTGGTCGTTATAATACACAAGTTGTATTTTAACAGTGTCGTGAGGTCCTCTACCCCAACCCCAAAGGCTCTTCATACCCCACCCCAACCCCGATGGAAGCCCCCCCCGTCCCCCAAGGCCCCCCCGGCGCCCAAGAGACCACCAGGCTCCCAAAGGACCCCCAAAGGCCCGTCCCCAGTCCCCAAAGGTCCACCGGACTCCCAAATGACCCCCCGGACCGCAAGGGTCCCCCCGAACCCCAAAGGTCCTCCCCGGCCCCAAAGGCCCCGGGGCTCCCATTTTTTAATACTTTTTTATGGCTTTATTATATATTTTCAGAAAAAGTTATTTTCTAAATGGCCATCCTAAACCCATTTTACAAGTTGAAGTACCCATCCTTTTCCCCCACAACTTTACTATACTGATTTTTGAATTCTCCGACACCAAGCAATACTTTTCAATGGCATTTCAGAACCAGCTTTTTTCTTACTGTCCGTCCTAAAACCATTTTACAAATTGAAGGACCTATCTTTTACACCCACAACTTTACTTTACATTTTTTTGAGTGCTCAAACACCGATCAATTCTTTTCAACGGGCATATAAGAACATGTTTTTTTCTTACTGTTCATCCTAAGCCCATTTTACAACATAAAGTTCCCATCCTTTTCACCCACAACTTTACTTTACAGCTTTTTGAATGCCCAACACCAAGCAATACTTTTCAAAAGCCATTTCAGAACATGTTCTTTTCTTGGTGACCGTCCTAAACCCATTTTATAAGTTAAAGTATCCATCCTTTTCACCCACAACTTAGTTACAGGTCAGAGTTTGAAGTTTTACCTTAGAGACTTAGCTTAGACTTTTAGTCTGGTCTTGTTTTAGTTAAGATTTTAGAGGTTTTTTTTTAGCTTGTAGTCTTAGCTTAGAGTTTTTTTTATATTTATAGCTTTGTTTATTTTTATTTAATAGTTTAGAGTTTTTATCTTATAGAACTAGCTTAGTTTTTTATTTTTGTTTATTTCTAGTTAAATTTTTATATGTTTTTTTCATGTTAGACTATTATCTTAGATTTTTTGCTATAGTTATAGTTAAAATTAGTTTTTGTTAATAGTTTAGAGTTTTTTGCTTAGAGTCGTAGCTTAGAGTTTTATTGAGAGTTCTCGTTTAGTTTAGTATTTTTACAGTTCAGAATTTAGAGTTTTAGCTTAGAGTCATAGCTTATAATTTTAATTAAAGTTTTAGTTTGGTCAAGTTTTAGTTAAGAGTTTCGAGTTTTAGCTTAAAGTCTTAGCTTAGAGTCTTTGTTAGATTTTAAGTTTAGTTTAATTTTAGTTAAGAATTTGATGTTTTATATTTGAGTTTCAGTTAGAGTTCTAGTTTAGTTTACTTTTAGTTAAGAGTTTAGAGTTTTTAGCTTAGAGTCTTAGCTTAGAGTTTTATTCAGAGTTCTAGTTTAGTTTATATTAGTTACAGTTCAGAATTTAGAGTTTTAGCTTAGAGTCATAGCTTATAATTTTACTTAAAGTTGTAGTTTGATTAAGTTTTAGTTAAGAGTTTTGAGTTTTAGCTTAGATTCTTAGCTAAGAGTTTTTTTTAGATTTCTAGTTTAGTTTAGTTTTAGTTAAGAGTTTTAACTTATAGTCTTAGATTATGGTTTTAGTTAGAGTTGAAGTTTAGTTACAGTTAAGAATTTAAATTTTTAACTTAGAGTCATAGCTTAGAGTTTTAATTAAAGTTTTATTTTGGTTAAGTTATAGTTAAGATTTTCGAGTTTTAGCTTGGAGTCTTAGCTAAGAGTTTTTTGTTCGAGTTCTAGTATAGTCTAATGTTAGTTAAGATTTTGATATTTTACCTTTTAGTTTCTGTTAGAGTTCTAGTTTAGTTTAGTTTTAGTTAAGAGTTTGGTGTTTTACCTTAGAGTCTTAGCTTAGAGTTCTAGTTTAGTTTAGTTTTACTTAAGAGTTTAAAGTTTTAGCTTAGAGTCTCAGCATAGAGCTTTTGTTAGAGTTATACTTTAGTTTAGTTTTAGTTCAGAGTTTAGTGTTTTTAGCTTAGAGTCTTAGCTTAGAGTTTATTTTTAAGTTCTATTATATTTTAGTTTTAGTTATATTTTTAGCTTAGAGTCTTAGCTTATAGTTTTTGTTAGAGTTGAAGTTTAGTTTAGTTTTAGTTAAGAGTTTAGAGGTTTTTTTGTTAGAGTTCTAGATTATTTTTATTTTAGTTAATAGTTTGATTTTTTACCTTTGAGTTTCAGTTAGAGTTCTAGTTTATTTTAGTTTTAGTTAAGAATTTAGAGTTTAACATAGAGTCTTAGCTTAGAGTTTTAGTTAGAGTTCTAGTTAAGTTTAATTTTAGTTAAAGTTCAAAATTTAGATTTTTATCTTAGAGTCATAGCTTAGAGTTTTACTTAAAGTTATAGTTTGGTTGAGTTTTAGTTAATAGTTTAGATTTTTTAGCTTAGAATTTTTGTTGAAGTTCTAGTTTATTTTATTTTTATTTAATAGTTTAGAGTTTTAGCTTAGAGTCTTAGCTTAGATTTTTGGTTAGAGTTGCAGTTTTGTTTAATTTTATTTACGATTTTGTTTTTTTACATTTGAGTTTAAGTTAGATTTATATTATATTTAACTTTTATTTTTCATTTTAGATTTTTTTAGAATAGATTCTTATATTCGAGATTTATTTAAAGTTCAAGTTTTGTTTAGTTTTATTCAATATTTTATAATTTTATATTAGAGTATCGTATTAGATTTTTTGTTATATTTCTATTTTATTTTAGTTTTTAGTTCTAGTTTAGTTTACATGTAGTTAATAGTTAATAGTTTTACCTTACATACCTAGCATAGATTTCTAGTTTAGTTTAGTTTTAGTTAATAGTTTAGAGTTTTTAGCTTAGAGTCTTAGCTTAGAGTTTTTACTAGAGTTCTAGTTTAGTTTAGTTTTAGTTAAGAGTTTGATGTTTTACCTTAGAGTCTTAGTTTAGACTCTTAGTTATGTTAGGTTAAGTTAGGTTAGGTTAGCCTACGTTACGCGTGCTTAGCGTAGAGCTAACCTAACCTAACTTAACCTAACATTACTTAATCTAGCCTAGACCTAAGTCCTAGCTTAGAACATGGAGAGATGTTTACTAGCTAACCTAACCTACCTAACTTAGGCTAATCTAATCTTAGCTTACCTAACTTTGAGTCTTAGCTTAATCCTAATCTAAGCCTAAGCTTAAGTCTAGTCTAACCTAGCACTCTAGCTAAATCTCTAAGCTAAGATTCTAAGCTAAACCTCTAAGCTATAACTCTTAAGTAAAACTAAAATAAACAATAACTCTAACTAAAACTCTAAGCTAAGACTCTAAGCTAAAACTATAAACTCTTAACTAAAACTAAACTAAACGAAACTTCAAGCCTAACTAAAACTCTAAGTCTAAGACTTTAAGGTAATAAGCTCAGAACTCTTAACTAAAACTAAGCTAAACTAAAACTCTAACAAAAACTCTAAGCTAAGACTCTAAGCTAAAACTATAAACTATTAACTAAAAATATACTAAACTAAATATTCAACAAAAACTATAAGATAAGACTCTAAGATAAAAATTCTAAACTCTTAACTAGAACTAATCTAAACTAGAAATCACACAGCAACTCTATGATATGATACTAAGGTAAAACAATAAACCGTTAACTAAAACCAAACTAAACTAAAACTCTAAGCTATAACTCTAAGGTAAAACACAAAACTCTTAACTAAAACTCAACTAAATTAGAACTCTAAC
The DNA here is from genome assembly GCF_049724085.1 of Artemia sp. Qi Xiang Cuo. Taxonomy (NCBI): domain Eukaryota; kingdom Metazoa; phylum Arthropoda; class Branchiopoda; order Anostraca; family Artemiidae; genus Artemia; species Artemia sp. Qi Xiang Cuo. The sequence continues at coordinate 53,625,278 of NC_142795.1, forward strand.
AAAAACTCTAAGCTAGGACTCTAAGCTAAAAACTCGAAACTCTTAACTAAAACTAAACTAAACTAAAACTTCAACAAAAACTCTAAGCTAAGATTCTATGATAAAAATATAAGCTATTAAGTAAACTAAACTAGAATTCTAAAAAAAACTCTAAACTACGACTCTAAGCTAAAAACTCTAAACTCTTAACTATAACTAAACTAAACTTCAACTCTAACTATAGCTCTAAGCTAAGACTCTAAGCTAAAACTCTAAACTCCTAGCTAGAACTAAAATAAACTATAACTCTAAAAAAAACTATAATATATTAATCTGATATAAAAAACTAAACTACTGAATAAAAATAAAATATAAAAGAACTCTAACTAAAACTATAATATGAGACTATAGGTCTAAACACTAAACTATTAACTAAAATTAAACTAAACTAGGGATCTAACTAAACTTCAAAGTTAAAACAACAATTTCTGAACTAAAATTAAACTAAACTAGAACTCTAACTATATCTCTAAGCTAAGATTGAAAGCGAAAAGTCAAACTCTTAACTAAAACTAAACTAAACTAGAACTCTAACTAAACCTCTAAGCTAAGACTCTAGGCTAAAATTCTAAACTCTTAACTAAAACTAAACTAAACTATAACTCTAACTAAAACTATAATATATAAATATAATTTAAAATACAAAACTCTTAAATAAAAATAAAATAAAATATAACTATAAAAAAAACTCTGATCTATTACTCTAATCTAAAAAAATCCAAACTATTAACTAAAACTAAAATAAAATAAAACTTCAACAAAAACACTAAACTATTATTATATGATAAAACTATAAGCTATTAATTAAACTAAACTAAAACTCTAACAAAAACTCTAAACTAAGAATCTAATCTAAGAACTATAAGCTTTTAACTTTATCTAAACTATACTTCAACTCTAACTATATCTCTAAGCTAAGACTCTAAGATAAAAGTCTAAACTCCTAGCTAGACCTAAAATAAAATATAAATTCAACAAAAACTATAATAAAAAGACTATTAGCAAAAAACTCTGAAATCTTAACTAAAACTAAACTAAAATAGAACTCTAAAAAAAACTCTATGATAAGACTCTATGCTAAAACTCTAAAATCTTAACTTAAACTAAACGAGAACTTCAACAAAAAACTCTAAGCAAAGGACTCTAAGCTAAAAACTTTAAACTCTTAACTAAAACTAAAATAAACTAGAACTCTAACTAAAACTCTAAGCTAAGACTCTAAGGTAAAACACTAAACTCTTAACTAAAAGTAAAGTAAACTAGAACTCTAACTGAAACTCAAAGGTAAAACTATCAAACTCTCAACTAAAATTGAGCTAAACTAAAACTTTAACAAAAACTCTAAGCTAAGACTCTAAGCTAAAATTCTAAACTCTTAACTAAAACTAAGCTAAACTAGAACTCTAACATAAACTTTAAGCTAAGACTCTAAGCTAAAATTCTAAACTCTTAACTAAAACTAAAATAAACTACAACTCTAACTAAAACTATAATTTATAACTCTAATTTAAAACACAAAACTCTTAACTAAAACTAAACTAAACTATAACTCTAAAAAAAACTCTAAGCTAGGACTCTAAGCTAAAAAACTCTAAACTCTTAACTAAAACTAAACTAAACTAAAACTTCAACAAAAACTCTAAGCTAAGATTCTATGATAAAACTCTAAGCTCTTAAATAAACTAAACTAGAACTCTAATAAAAACTCTAAACTACGACTCTAAGCTAAAAACTCTAAACTCTCAAATTTAACTAATATAAACTTGAACTCTAAATAGAATTCTAAGATAATAATCTAAGCTAAAACTCTAAACTATTAACTAAAAGTAAAATAAACTATAGCTTCAACAAAAAATCTAATCAAAGGACTCTAATCAAAAAACTCTAAAATCTTAACTCAAAACTAAAATAAACTAGAACTATAGCAAAAACTCTAACCTAAGACTCTAAGCTAAAATTCTAAACTCTTAACTAAAACTAAACTAAACTGGAACTCTAACAAAACTCTAAGCTAAGACTCTAAGCTAAAAAACTCTAAACTCTTAACTAAAACTAAACTAAACAAAACTCTAAGCTAAACTCAAAGGTAAAACAACAAATACTTAAATAAAATTAAACTAAAATAGAACTCTAAAAAAAAATTTAATCTAAAGCTCTAAGATAAAACTCTAAACTCTTAACTAAAACCAAACCAAACTAGAGATCTAACTAAAACTATATGCTAAGACTATAAGGTAAAACACTAAACTTATAGATAGAATTAAACTAAACTTGAACCATAAATTAAACTCCAATGTGAAACATCAAATTCTTAACTCAAGTTAAACTAAACTAGAACTCTAACAAAAATTGTAAGCTAAGACTCTAATGTAAAACTCAAAACTCTTAAGTAAAACTAAGCTAAACTAGAACTATAATAAAAACGCTAAGCTAATACTCAACTAAAAACTCAAAACTCTTAACTAAATCTTAACTAAGCTATAACTTAAAGTAAAACTCGAAGCTATGACTCTAAGGTAAAACTATAAATTCTTAACTGTAACTAAACTGAACTTTAACTCTAACTAAAACTGTAATCTAAGACTCAAATGAAAAACTCTAAACTATTAACTAAAAATAAATTAAACTAGAACTATAAACAAAACTGTAAGCTAAGACTCTAAGCTAAAAACTCTAAACTCTCAACTAAAACTAAACTGGAACTCTAATTAAAACTCTAAGTCTAAGCTAAAACTCTAAACTAAAACTAAACTAGAACTTCAACAAAAACTCTAAACTAAGACTCTAAGCTAAAAACACTATACTCTTAACTAAAACTAAACTAGAACTCTAACAAAAACTCTAAGCTGAGACTCTAAGCTAAAATTCTATACTCTTAAGTAAAACTAAACCTAACTAAAGTTCTGAGATATGTCTCTAAGTTAACATTACAAACTCTTAACTATAACTAAACTTAACTAGGACTCTAACAAAACATCTAAGCTAAGACGCTAAGCTAAAACTCTAAACTCTTAACTAAAACTAAACTAAACTAGAACCCTAACAAAAACTCTAAGCTAAGACTAAGCTAAAACTCTAAACTCTTAACTAAAAATAAAATAAACTAGAACTCTAATTAAAAATACGTCTCTAATATAAAACTCTAAACTAAACAAGAACTGCAACAAAAAAACTCTAAACTAATACTATAAGATAAAAACTCTAAACTCTTAACTAAAACTAAACTAAACTAGAACTCCAACAAAAACTATTAGATAATAATCTAATATAAAAACTCTAAACTAATAGATAGAACTAAAATAAACTAGAACTCGTACAAAAACTATAATACACTACTCAGATATAAAAACTCTAAACTCTTAAAAAAAACTATAAACCAAAATAGCTCTAACTAAAAATAAAAACGAATATTCCATGTACAAGGACAAAAATATGAAATCACAATTAAATCTAATATAACTCTCACAAAAGCTCTAAGATCAAAATATCATCTAAAAAACTACTCACAATTAACTAAATATCAACTAAGATGAATATATTAGCAATTACAAAATGTACAAAATAAATAATATTAAATAAGAGAATAATAATAAATAGATCAAAACTAAAATAAAATAGAACTCTTACAAAACTCTAGGCTGAGACTTTAAGCTAAAATTCTAAACTCTTGTCTAAAACTAAACTAAACTAGAACTCTAAATAAAACTCTAAGCCAAAAAACTCTAAACTAAAAGTAAACTAGACTAGAACTCTAACTGAAACTCAAAGGTAAAACATCAAATTCTTAACTAAAATTAAACTAATCTTCAACTCTAACAAAAACTCTAAGCTAAGACTCTAAGCTAAAACTCTAAAATATTAACTAAAAATAAACTAAAAAATGAATTCAACAAAAACTCTAAGCTAAAAACTCTAAACTCTTAACTAAAACTTAACCGAACTATAACTTTAAGTAAAACTCTAAGATATGACTCTAAGATAAAACTCTAAATTCTGAACTGTAACTAAAAATAAACTAAACTATAACTCTAACAAAAAATCTAAGCTAAGACTCTATGTTAAACTATAAACTATTAACTAAAACTAAACTAAACTAGAACTCTAACTGAAACTCAAAGGTAAAAAATCAAACTCTTAACTAAAATTAAACTAAACTAGAACTCTAACAAAAAAACCTCTAAACTATTAACTAAAACTAAACTAAACTTCAACTCTAACAAAAACTCTAAGCTAAGACTCTAAGCTAAAACTCTAAACTAAAACTAAACTATACTAGAACTTAAACATAAACTCTAAGCTAAGACTCTAAGCTAAAAACACTAAACTCTTAACTAAAACTAAAATAAACTAGAACTCTAACAAAAACTCTAAGCTGAGACTCTAAGCTAAAACTCTAAACTCTTATGTAAAACTAAACTAAACTAGAACTCTAAGGTAAAACACCAAACTCTTAACTAAAACTAAACTAAACTAGAACTCTAACTGAAACTCAAAGGTAAAACATCTAACTCAACTGAAATTAAACTAAACTAGAACTCTAACAAAAAAAAAGTCTAAGCTAAGACTCAAAGCTAAAACTCTAAGCTCTTAACTAAAACTTAACCACCTAAAACTTTAAGTAAAACTCTAAGGTATGACTCTATGCTAAAACTCTAAATTCTTAAATGTAACTAAACTAAACTTCAACTCTAACTAAAACTCTAAGCTAAGACTCTAAGGTAAAACTCTTAACTAAAACTAAACTAAACTAGAACTATAAAAAAAACTCTGAGCTAAGAATCTAAGTTAAAATTTGAGACTCTTAACTAAAACTTAAACAAACTACAACTTTAAGTAAAATTATGAGTTATGAATCTAAGCTAAAACTCTAAATTCTGAACTGTAACTAATATAGACTAAACTATAACTCTTAATAAAACTCTAATCTAAGACTCTAAGCAAAAAACTCTAAACTCATAACTAAAAATAAACTAAACTAGAATTTTAACTGAAACTCAAATTTAAAACATCAAAATCTTAACTAAAATTAAACTAAACTTCAACTTTAACAAAAACTCTAAGCTATGACTCTAAGATAAAACTCGAAACTCTAAGCTAAATCTTGACCAAACTACAAATTTAAGTAAAATTATAAGCTATGATTCTGATATAAAACTCTAAATTATTAACTGTAACTAAACTAAAATGGAACTCTGAATAAAACTCTAAGCTACGACTTCAAGCTACAAACTCTAAACTCTTAACTAAAACTTATCTAAACTAGAACTCTAACAAAAACTCTAAGCTAAGACTCTAAGCTAAAAAAAACTCTTACCTATAACTAAGTTGTGGGTGAAAAGGATGGGTACTTCAAGTTGGAAAATGGGTTTAGGACGGTCACTAAGAAAGTAACTTGCTCTGAAATGGTCTTTGAAAAGTATTGCTTAGTGTTGAGGTATCCAAAAGCTGTAAAATACAGTTATGGGTGAAAAAGATAAGTACTTCAAGTTTCAAAATGAATATAGGATGAGCATTAAGAAAGTTACTTGCTCTGAAATGGTCTTTGAAAAGTATTTCTCGGTGTTGATGTAAACAAAAAGCTGTAAAGTATAGTTGTGGGTGAAAAAGATAAGTACTTCAAGTTGCAAAATGGATTTAGGATGAACATTAAGAAAGTTACGTGCTCTGAAATTGTCTTTGAAAGGTATTTCTTGGTATTGAGGTATCCAAAAAGCTGTAAAGTATAGTTGTGAGTGAAAAAAATAAGTACTTCAAGTTGGAAAATGGATTTAGGATGGACATTAAGAAAGTAACTTGCTCTGAATTGCCATTGAAAAGTATTGCTTGGTGTTGAGGTATCCAAAAAGCTGTAAAGTACAGTTGTGGGTTAAAAAGATAAGTACTTCAAGTTGGAAAATGGGCTTAGGAGGGACATTAAGAAAGCAACTTGCTCTGAAATGGTCTTTGAAAGGTATTTCTTGGTGTTGAGGTAGCCAATAAGCTGTAAAGTATAGTTGTGGGTTAAAAGATAAGTACTTTAAGTTGCGAAATGGGTTTAGGAGGGACATTAAGAAAGTAACTTGCTCTGAAATGGTCTTTGAAAAGTATTTCTTGGTGTTGAGGTATCCAAAAGCTGTAAAGTACAGTTGTGGGTGAAAAAGATAAGTACTTCAAGTTGCAAAATAGGTTTAGGAGGGACATTAAGAAAGTAACGTTCTTGTCATAGTTGATTACGTCCTTATATGCCCATAAACGGATTCTCGTCAGGAGCTCTTCATAGGGTTCTAACAATTATGGAATCAAATTCTCTGAAATCAAAGTGTCTTAGTCGAGTTCGTCATTGTATGTCCATAAATGTATTACCATCATGACCTACTGATAGGTTTCTACCGATTATGACATCAATTTCTCAGAAATCCAATTGTCTTAGTCGATTACGTCATTCTATGTCCATAAATGGATTCCCGTCAGGATCTCCTGATAGGGTTCTACCGATTATGTAATCAATTTCTCAGAAATCCAATTGTCTTAGTCGATTACGTCATTCTATGCCCTTAAATGGATTCCAGTCATGAACTACTGTTAGGTTTATTCCTATTATTTATTCATTTTCTAAGTAATCCTATTTTCTTAGTCGATTACGTCATTCTATGCCCATAAATGAATTCCCGTCATGACCTTCTGATAGGGTTCTACCGACTATGTAATCAATTTCTCAGAAATCCATTTGTCCTAGTTGATTACGTCATTCTATGCCCATAAATAGATTCCCGTCATGACCTTCTGATAGGGTTCTACCGATTATGTAATCATTTCCTCAGAAATCCATTTGTCCTAGTTGATTATGTCATTGTATGCCCATAAATGGATTCCCGTCACGAGCTCCTTATAGGGTTCTACCGATTATGTAATCAATTTCTCAGAAATCCATTTGTCCTTGTTGATTACGTCATTCTTTGCCCATAAATAAATTCCCGTCACGAGCTCCTTATAGGGTTCTACCGATTATGTAATCAATTTCTCGGGAATTCTCTCCCTTCGACTACGCAATCAATATATCTCTTCCCCACCTTCCCCTTAGAAACACCAAATTAATTCCCCTTTCGTGAATCAATAATTCCCCTTAGAAACAACAAAATAATTCCC